>NC_064811.1:163657570-163764279 GCF_023721935.1 Panthera uncia | reverse complement strand
GAGCACTGGGTGTTATATGGAAACCAATTTGACAATAAATTTCATATATTAAATAAAAAAATAAAATAAAATAAATTCTAATAGTCTGATATAAGTGTGGCTACTCCAGCTTTCTTGTGACATCCAATAGCATGATAGATGGTTCTGCATTCCCTCATTTTCAGATCAGCAGGTGTCTTTAGGGATAAAATCAGTCTCTTGTAAGCAGCATATAGATGGGTCATTTTTGTTTTGTTTTGTTTTGTTTTGTTTTGTTGTTTTGTTGTGTTTTTTTTTTTAAACCCATTCTCATACCCTGTCTCCTTTGATTGGAGCACTTAGTCCATTTACATTCAGAATGATTAATGAAAGATATGGATGTATTGCCATTGTGTTACCTGTAAAATTGGTGTTTCTGGTGATGTCCTCTGTTCCTTTCTATTCTTTGGTCACTTTGGTGTTTTTCCCCAACTTTCTGTGTCCCCTTTAATATTTCTTGCAGTGTTGGTTTTGTGGTCATGAACTCCTTTATTACTTTTTGTCTGGAAACTCTTTATTTCTACTTCTATTCTGAATGACAGCCTTGCTGGATAAAGGCTATTCTTGGATGCATATTTTTCCATTCAGCATATTGAATATATCCTGCCATTTCCTTCTGGCCTGCCAGTTTCTGTGGACAGATATGCTGTGATCTTGATCTGTCTTCCATTGTAGGTTAAGGACAGTTTTTCCCTTGCTGCTTTCAGGATTCTGTCTTTGTCTGTGTATTTTGGAATTTGACTATGATATGTCTTGGTGATGACTGGTGTTTGTTTAACTTAATGGGAGTTTTCAGTGCTTCTTGGATTTCAATGTCTGTGTTCTTTCCCAGATTAGGGAAATTTTCAGCTATAATTTGCTCAACTAAACCTTCTGCCCCTTTTCTCTCTCTTCATCTTCTGTGACTCCTATGATACAAATGTTATTATGTTTGAAGTGGTTGCTGAGTTATCTAAGTCTACATTCATGATCCAGTACCTTTCTTTTCCTCTTCTTTTAAGCTTCATTATTTTCAATAAGTTTATCTTCTATATCACTGATTCATTCCTGTGTTTCATCAATCCTTGCTCTCATGACATTTATTCAGATTTGCATCTGGGTTATAGCATTTTAAATTTCAGTCATATTAGATTTTAGTTCTTTTATCTCTGTAATAAGGTATTCTCTAGGGTCTTCTGTGTCTTTTTTTCCAAGCCCAGCTAGTATCCTTATAATTGTTATTTCAAATTCTAGTTCAGACATCTTATCTATATCCTTATTGATTAAATCCCAGGCTGTTACTTTTACTTCCTGTTCTTTCTCTTAATGTGAATTCCTCCACCTGGTCATTTTGTCCACAAGAAACAAACAAACAAACAAAAAACAACAACAAAAAAAGGAAACTAGATCTTATGTGTGTTTTAATCTGCTTGTTACAAGAAGTTAGATCCAAAAGATAAAAATAATAATAATAATAATGATAATAAAATAATTTTTTTAAATGTTTAACGTTTATTCAGTTTTGAGAGAGAGACAGAGACAGAGTGTGAGTGGGGGAGGGGCAGAGAGAGGGAGACACAGAATCTGAAGCAGGATCCAGGCTCTGAACTGTCAGCACAGGGCCTGACACAGGGTGCTAACTCACAAACCATGAGATCATTAGCTGAGCCGAAATCGGACACTTAACTGAATGAACCACCCAGGTGCCCCTAAAATAAAATAATTTTTTAAAGTTCACTTATTTATTTTGAGTGAGAGAGTGAGCAGGGGAGGGCTAGAGAAGGAAAGACAGAATCTCAAGCAGGCTCCACACTGTCAGCACAGAGCCTGAGGTGAGGCTCAAACCCACGAACTATGAGATCATGACCTGAGCCAAACCGAGTCAGATGCTTAACTGGCTGAGCCTCCCAGGTACACAAAATAAAATATTTTAAAAATTTATATAGTAGGAATGAATCACTGGATTCTACTCCCGAAATCATTATTGCACTATATGACTTGGATATAAATTAAAAAATAAAAATAAATCATAAAAAATTATATATATGTATGCTAGATCCTAGGTGGTTTGGTGTGCTTGTTGAAAGAAGCTAGATGCAAAAAATACATACATACATACATACATACGTAAATAAATACATAAATACAAAAATAAAAAAAATGTAAATAATTAAAATAAACAAAATAAAAAATAAAAAGGGTCACCTCCATGGCTCAGTCGGTGAAGCATCAGACTCTTGATTTTGGCTCAGGTCATGATCTCATGGTTCATGAGACAGAGCCCTGTGTCAGGCTCTGCACTGACAGTGCAGAACCTGCTTGGGATTCTCTCTCTTTCCCTCCCTGCTCTGCTCCCTCTCTCTTTCTCTCAAAACAAATAAATAAGCCTTAAAAAAATTTAATGAAAATGAAAATAGAAGTTATAATAGATAAATAAATAAAAGTTAAAAATAAAATAAAAAGGGTCTCAATTCTATTTCCCTTAGAGCTGAAGTTTCGTAGCACTCTGGTCTGTGGATTTGGTGTGTGTGTGAGGGTTTTGTGCTGGTCTTCTGAGGGAGGGGCCTGTCACACCAATTCTCAAGGGGATTTACCTTAGTGTAGCTGCACCTGCCAGGCACAAGGTGGCCAGGCTTGGGGTAAATGGCTCTTGCCTCCCCTAGGTGGCGCTGTTTTGTTCCCTGAAGCTGTCAGCGCTGATGGGTTGGGTGTAAATTGTATGGTCTCCAGAGCAGAGAGTTCTCACCCAGCACCCTTCAGAAAGTCCTTACAGAAGAGCAATTACCTCTCCTGTGTCAGATCCCTGCCTTCACCCTGCCTTCATCTCAGCTATCCGCCTGCCAGGCCCTGCAGGATTCTTGTGCTTTATCTCAGGTGCGCAGCTGGGTTCCAAAACTCCAAATTTTAGAGAACTGGAGGGTGTGGTCCTGCACCGATCGCCTGGAGGAAGGTCTCTCTGTGGTGTTGCCACCTGCCGGTTTGTCTCAGAAATCAGGCACGCGACCATACAGCAGCTTGGAGTATATGGCAAAGTGCAGCAGAAAGCTGGCACCAAGACTCACTGCTCTCAGCCAGTGCCCTCATTCTTATGCTAGTGAACGGGGCAGCTCAATGGCAACCGATGGGTGCCTGGCCCCTAGAGAGATCATGTCCCCTTTCCCAAAGGCACTCCAAGCAGGGGAATTGCTTTTCCCCGTCCAACTCAGGGGATCCAGGGATCCTCAGACCATGCTGCCTGTTCTCTACCCTCATTCTCCACCAGAACACTGCTAAGCCCATCAGTTGCCAACCTGGTGATGTCTCCGACTTCTGCAACTTTAGGCTCTGCCCTCTGCTGCTTATAAAAACTTGTGGTAGTCCTCCTGTCTCCTATTCCCAGTCAATGGTTTGTGGGAAGAATTTTTCTTGTGCAATTCCCCATCTCTCTCTCTCCTTTCTTCTCTATCAGGGCTCCTTCTCCATTGCAGCGCCCACAGCCATTCTCTCCGTCAAATCAACTGTCTGCAGTTCCTACCTTCCATAATGTGGTGGGGTTTTTTTTCACCTCTAGATGTGCGTTTTTTGCTCTCTCAGTCTTCAAATCAGTGTCTTGGGTATTCAAAATGAGTTGATATTTATATATTTGTTTGAAGGACAAGGCAAGCCTAGGGCCTCCCTACTCCTCTGCCATCTTAACTCCTTGTCCAGCTCAACTTTTAATATGTAATATTTCCATGAAAGTTTTAGATGGGGGAACTGAAGGGGTTCAGGACAGATCCTCCATCCCCAACCCAGAATGTGCCACTTTGGCATATGGATTTTTTTGAGCTGAAGTCACTTGAGATCCTTTTGAGTTTCAAAAGAAACTTCTGTCCCTCCATTAACCACATAGAAGAATATAAATTAAGGGTCTTTCCCAGAATAATAGTTATTTACAGATATAAATTTTATCTGAGTGGCCCATCTGTATGTCCATGCAAACGTCTAATTACCAAACATCTGCTCTTCTTAGCACCCTGTCAAGTGTATTCCTTTCCTCTGAAATCCCAGATCCCACCCCCTTTTCCTTAGTTCAGAATGACATATATACCTTATTTTGCCTGTCTTTGGTATTTCTATGTCTATGTGGGTTCTCCAAATGTATGCCTATTAAATTTTTTTCCTGTTAATCTGTCTCATGTAAACTTGTTTATTACTGAAGTTAGAAGTATCTTTGAGGAGACAGGTATTCCTGCTCCCCAACAAATTGTAGGGTCTCAATTGCCTTCAGCTCAAATTATCTTCCTGTAAAGTGCTCCATTTTTGGGTAGCCTGCTCTTGGCACTTAAACAACTATAAGATAATATATTCATATTGTTTTAAGCCACTATATTTGTGATAATTTGTCACAGTAGCAATATAAAACTAAGGCACATGCAATAGTTGATGGAGAGAATGTTGAGTAAATGGGTAAAAGGATGGAATTAGGAAAGATTCATTTTGTAGATATCCACCAGGAGGAGCGCTAACCACACTATGGAAACCTAGCTCCTAGGAAGCTTGCAGCTTTTTCAATTTTAGGGAGTTTTCTTTAGGCATAGAAAACTGTCACTCCCCAAAAAAGTCTCAAGGGAAAATTATGAAGTGTTTGTTTTTATAATTTTTCTTTTTTCAATTCAGAATGCACAAGCATCCAGAGGCTGTGTATAGCTAGTCCCACTTTTGGGATTGGGGTCAGCTCTCTGCTGATTCTTACCTGGCCTGGGGTTCCTGAGGCAGCTCCCTAGTGCTAAACTGCCAGCTGGCTTTCTGCAAAATAAAACTTAACTAGCCCTTTCATTTAAAAACAACTGGTGAATAAGCTAAGTTATGCTACCCTGTTCATTGCTTCTGCTTCTCCTTTTATTTACTTCCATCTCTCTCTTTTCCTCCTTCCTGAAAGCCCTTAAAAGAAGAATTTAAATGCATTAGTTCATTCATTCATCCATTCATTCATCCATCTATCCATTCATTCATTAGTTCATGTACTTTCATGATCATCATTATCATTTATTTGGCTCCTACGATGTATCAGTGACTGTACTGGAAAAACAAAGTTAGATAAAACCTGGCTCTTACCTGTCCAGTAACTCATTAAAGGGGGTTTTGGGGGTGGGGCTCTATTAGCAGAAGGATTACAGTGTTGCAGATGCACAAAGGACACCTCAGTTCCACCATTCTTGTGGGAAAGAGGGGAGAAGAGAGGTACTTGGTCAGAGGAGGTAATATTTAGGTTGGACCTTGAGAGTGTGCTTCTGACAAAGGGAAGTGAACAGCACAGATGGGGAGGCATAGCTTTTCAGGAGTGACAGGTTCTTCTGAGAGTCTGGAAGGCCGAGTGAATGGTAGGATTGGTTGCAGGCCATACAACAAAGAACTGTACAGCAAGGTTCCTTGTAAAGAGGCTTAAAGGCCATTCCATGGAATTCAGATACTAACTTATAGTGGAACAGAATTATTTAAAATTTTTATCATGTCCTGATATGGCCATATTTGTACTTTCAAAGAATCTCTTTGACAGCCATGTAGAGATTCCACTGAGATGGAAAGATATTATCAGCAGCACATCAGTTGGGAATCTCTTTATTACAAGTGAGAAAAGAGAAGAATTCAAAAGGGGCAGTAGCAGAGATAACAGAGGAGACAGGATGAGTAAAAAAAAAAAAAGTAGAATTTATAGGACTTTGTGTGGATGAATGTGGAGACTGAGGAATAGAAGGAGGTGTCAAAAAATATGGCTTCCTGCCTCCAGTTTATGACATGGTTTTCTATGGTGATGCCTTCGGCCAAGAGTGAGAATAAAGAAGGAGAAACAGCAAGGGATCAACTTTTAATTAGAGCTATTCAGACATTCAGGCAAAGAAGAGGGAAAAACAGACCAGCATCAACAAATCTGGAAAAAATAAAATAAAATTGCCTAAAACTTTGAAAGAAGGCAGTTCAGTGAAGTGGTGATCAGTAGCATTGAATTCCATGGAAAGGCCGGGTAGGAAAAAGGCTGAAAAAAAATACTATTAGGAGGGCTTGGTTTAGTGGACATGAGGACAGGCCATAGGAAGATAAAGACATATAGCAGCACTGTGATACTTCTTTTCCAGAGTTGGAACACTGAAGAGGAGGCTATAAGTAGGGGAAGGGGGACAGGCAGAAGTATAGAAAGTTTTTGTTTTTGTTTTTAAATGGGGAGAGTTCAATGCTTTATTGGGGCTTAGGAGAAGTCTACAAATAGGAAGAGAGTGAATGCAGATAAATACAATGTAAACAACCAAAGAAACGATTATGATATGATTACCAGCAGGCAGTGCTGACAAGCTATTGAGGGAAACTTTTCAGTAAGCAACACCCCTGAAATCCTACCAAGTGGGCCATGGTCTCCTCCTTGCCTGAATGGGCAGCCCTGGCTCTTGCATGACCCAGAGGAAGGGATTGTATGAGGGCTCTAATTTCTGGGAAAGACCTGAGAGAGGTGTGGAGACTTACATACTTGGGTCACCGTCCCTGTCCTGCCAATAGTCACACTAGGTAAACCAGGTCACCTTTATGCCTCAGTTTTATCCTGTGGGAAAATGAGATTAACATCTGCTTTTCAGGGGCTGTGGTGACGCTTAACAGCATGCACCTGAAACATTGCCTTCTGATGTGGCAAGCAAATTGTAGGTTTCTTATTTTCATACTTATTCCTAATAAGGAGTCCCTTACAATAAGATTTCTTCCTTCTCGGGGTACCTGAGTGGCTCAGTAGGTAAAGTGCCTGACTCTGGATTTCAGTTCAGGTCATGATCTCATGGCTTGTGGGTTCAAGTCCTGCATCAGGCTCTGTGCTAGTTGCACAGAGCCTGCTTGGGATTGTCTCCCTCCCTCTCTGCCCCTCCCCTGCTTGTGATCTCTCTCTCTCTCTCTCTCTCAATAAATAAATAAACTTAAAAATATATTTCTTTCTTCTCAAGTGTTGACAGCAGTCCTGATGGTGTTTGCTCATTTCCATGTTTATATGTACCTGTAGATCTTCTCTATACACATCCACGTCTGGGCTCTTTGAGCCAGGCAATGGAGCCTCTAGTTACTGCAGTTTGCTTGATATTTAGTACAGAATTAGATAGATTGAGTGTTCAAAAACTCAGCTAGAACTCTCTCATTCAGTAGGCTTCAGGATAGAGTTGGGTGAACCAGCCACATGAAAAACCATGTTTACCATTAGAAAAATACTGGTCCTGCCATATTTCTTAGAAAGCCCTCCCTGGTGAGTCAGTACATTAGCCTGTATTGATCTCCCACAGGAGCGGAGCAGCAGACTCTCCTGGTATAGGCCTTGCAAACAATTTCTCTGCCCGTACACAGTTCCTGGTGTCCAGTAGTATTTAGCTAACCAAAATTTATATTTTCCAAATTGAAAAACCAGTCTGCTGGTTTTAGGAATCTTGTTTTTCCCCTTTCTGTAAGGATAAGGCTCCAAAACTTTTCCGATTGAACACTTAAACTTAATTCATCCAGGGAATTGTGGATGAGGTAAGGGTAATAGGAGATTTGAACCTAAAGGGAGCTGATAGTGAATGGGACTGCCAGGGAGAAGAAAGTGGCAGCTAGCAGGGCTCTCAGGTACTCTGGAGTCATCTCTGAGACCCTCACAGCACCTAACCTATGCGTTGGACATAGAAGTTACTCAAAACATTTTTGATGAGGAAGTGAATAAGTGAGGGTATGAATGAATGAATCTAGCTCATTTACTCAAGAGGCAAAGACCAACATGGAGTAACAATGGAAATGGGCTTGGAAAGAGATATACTGGTAGCTCACAGTGCTGGGGACAGAGTAAGGTAAATATGTGGGCCAGCATGTATGTTTCAGTATGTGTCTAAAGCCCATAAGCCTTGGAATTTGGTGTACTCAACCTCATAGAACTCCAAATGTCTGTGTCACTCACATTTCACACCCACTGATATGATGTAGGAAAAATGGAATTTAAAATATTGAGAAAATCATTCCTAAAAAGACTTCTCAGTTCCTGTCTTTGGCTTGGAGAGGCCAAGTAGGGAATTATTCTAGCAAAACCACCCACCAGACTTGCTCAGTTGGGACATGTAAGCACCACTTGTCAAACTTGGGATTGAGAACAAGAGAATCCTGGGAATCTGTGGAATTGGCTGAGGCAAAGGTTTAATAGAGCAAGTATAGTATTAACCTAAGTTAAAGGTATTGTAATTTATTCATGGTGTTGTGATTTGTTTCTCTTTAGGAGCTTCCAGGCTTAGCTCAGTGAGTTGGACTGCATTCTTAGTGGCTATGTCAGCAGTGACCACCACTAGGAAGCTAGGTCACACAGCCAAGAGAGTCTGCACTAGGTGTCTACAGCAGGGAGCAGTAAACTTTAACAAAGTCTAAAAGCTGCCTCAAACAAGCCACAGGCTTATTCAGTCCAGAAGCATCAGGTCAGTCAAAGTCCTTGATTTGGGGTAATTTATCCCCAGTATTATCCCTTTGTGGCTCTGATCAACTGAGCTTTGTCATAAGTAGCCTATAAAACCTTGTATCCTGCCACAAATAAAAGGGCCCACTTTTGTCTCCTTTCTTCCTGAGCATCTAGGGATATTTTACCTTTAGGGTGATAGGGAGGTCACCGAGACCACTTAGACATTTATTCAGCTGTTCATTTATTCTCTTGGTTTAAAAAGTTTCCAGTATTATGAGTTGCCTTAATTCTTACACAAAGCATCTTGACTTAAGCATGAAAAGGTATGCCATTAAATGTGTGGAGAAATATCTTCAAATTCCCTAGGGAATTACCAGTAGGTCCAAAGCCTTTCAAATCAGGGACAGTTGCACCTCGGGGACCCTGGTTCTCCTTTCCAGAGCCATTTCCCTAGCACAGTGAGTCTCCAGGCTTCATCAGGAAAGATCAGGTGCTCCCTTCTTCCCTAGTAATCTAGGGCAACAGTGGCCTATCCCATGTGAGAGATACTACTGGATTGAGAGAGATTAATGGAAAGGATCAAGAATAACCACAAATATGAGAAACACTGGAAGCATTGAGCCCCAAGCCTAGTTCTATAGCAAAGACAGTAAAGAATGTATGCAGCATGGTTGTAAGGAATCCCTCACTGATCTAATGAGGAGAGATGGGAAGAGATTCCTCCCAATGAGAAGAGCAAGGAGGGCATTTCTAACAGAGAAGAGCAGGAGGGCATTTCTTTGTTGTGCCTTTACACTCCAACCCTCTATAATGGAACTACTTTTTAATATCCTCAGAACTTCAGGAACCAAATTCCCCTTAGTTGCAATAAAAGAATTTCTACTAAGTTATATCTTATAACAAATAACATCTGAATGGGATTTCAGGTGAGGGGATTAGTATTTGTTATCTAATCAAGGCCAAACTCATCAAATAGTTACATATGTAGAGTGCTGTTTTAAACATAGCAAGGAATATAGAGTTGAAAAAGGTATGAACCTACTTCTCCATAAGTCCTTAGCTGGTAAATGAGCAAGATCCACATGCCAATAACCAGAAAAAGAACAGAGTAGTTAAGAACAAGACCCAGGCCTAAGCAGCATGATGTGGAAGTATGATGATGGAGAGATCAATTTCAATGAGTGTGATCTGCTAAGGCTTATTAAAGCCTAAACAAGGCTGTGAATGCCCTGTTTTGCCAGATTCAGGACGGGGATTAAGGTAAGGGGAATAAGCCATTTTGAGTAGGGTACAAAACGCAAAAGAGTGCCACTAAAAAAACTCAGTTATCAGACAAGTGAATAAGGAAATATATACACATATATAATGTGTACAATGGAATATTCTGCAGCCATAAAAAAGGATGAGATAACATAGATGGACCAAAGGGGTATTATGCTAAGAGAAATAAGTCAGACTGAAAAAGACAAATGCTTTATGATTCCACTCATAAGTGGCATCTAAAAAAATAAAACAAAACAAACAAAACAAACAAAAACAAATGAATAAACAAACAAAAAGTAGAATCGGACCTATCAATACAGAGAAACACTCATGGTTGCCAGAGGGGAGGGAGATGGGGGATGGGCAAAATGGGTGAAAGCAAGAGGGGGATACAGGGCTCCAGTTATGGAATAAGTCATGGGAATAAAAGGCACAGCAAAAGGAATACAGTCAATGATAATCTAATAGCAGTATATGGTGACAGATGGTAGCTACACTTGTGAACATAGCATAGTGCATAAATTTGTCAAATCACTAAGTTACACACCTAAAACTAATATAACATTATGTGTCAACTGTATTCCAAGAAAAAGAAATAAAAAAGGGAAAAAACCCTCAGTTATCAAGATAAATAGTATTTTAATGAAATATATATACATATATATATATATATATTTAAAAATTAAACACAAAAGAGCCCATGATGAATAGAATATCAACATTTCAGTAAAGAAAGAATGTTTGTTTTGTAATGCTGCATTCTTATATAATGGGAATAGTAATTTTCAATCAGCTCCTGGTACCCAATCCCCTACCATATAAATTTATGAGGATTGACAATGACCTGAAAACAGATTGGGAAACACAGAGATTTATAGATAGTCATGTTTTTTTGATTATAGAGATTTTATTAACTTTTGCATTTGATTCCAAATATGAGAACATATTTTGGTAAGTATATATGAGGGTGTGTATTTTTCCTTTTGCCTTGACTCCAATTTGGATAGCTTGACACAGCACTGGCCAGGTTGGTAAAGAGGGAAGGGACATGTGGAAGAAGGATAGCTTGAGCAAAGTTAGGAAGCACTAGACTGTGTTCAAACTCCATGGGGTTATGGATAACATGTATGAGATGTTATAATAAGAGAGAAGGCTGAATAGGTTAAAGAAGAGAAATTGTAGAGGGTTTTCAAAATTTTTCTGAAGACGTTTGTAATTAATGTTGTAGACTCTTTTAAAGGACCATCCAATGTTTCTGAATAAGGATGCTAAGAACAGTCACTTGGGACCAATAAGTGCAGGGGCAGTAGAGAGCAGTGATCAGATTGGCAGGAAACAGAATGCTCAGAGAGCAGCCAGTGGAGAAGGAGAAATGGGAAGGCACTCCAAATCAGGCTTAAGTCCTCAGGTTAAAACTGAGCTCTTAATAATATGCTTTCTATGGATAACATCTGCCAAACTAACATCCGCTTGAGGACAGAAAATGCATTGTGGTCTTTTTCCCCATTGAGGAACAGCAGCCCCACTAAATTAGGTCACTTGTCTAATACTTACACACTTATTTTCATCAGCTGCTGACATCTCCTGGCCACCTGGTCTTCCTCAATTTCTACGTGGAAGTGCAATGAGTTCCCAGAAGTCAGTCCCTTCCGTCTTGCTATTCTTGGAATTGTTTCAGGACGCATTTCAGAGAGTCAGAACCCTACCACACATGCAGGGAAGAAGTGGGAAACAAGCTCTCAGCCATTTTGGGAGGCTTTTTATTTTCTTTCCCATATAGTAGTGGAAGCGCTAAGGGAAAAATAAAGCTTTTGCAAAATGTGGACTGATTAGGAAAAGAAAACTTATTTTGTAAAATGCTTATATTGTTAAAACTCACCAATTCTGACTAAGCTTCCTAAAAAATCACAGTGGTTCAGGATGAAGGATAAACTGACATTAACCTTTGCAATTATGAAGAAAGGGCTCCTGTGAAGAAATGGTGTAAACAAGATAGCAGGTTGGAGTTTCAAACTATGTCGGAAGGATGAAAAACTAACTTAAATTTTATCAAGAGTAAGGAATACACATGAATATCCAATTACTAGGGGAATGGGCAAATAATTTCTATTTATACATTAAAGTCTCAAAAAGAATTTTCTTGAAAAAAATTTTTAGGAAACATTATTCTACTTAGAATATGGTTTTGAGGATAAAAACTGGACCTCTTGAATTATTTTCAAAAAAAAATACTTCCATAAATATAGACAGATCTTTCTTCAATTGGTCTGAAAGATTAAGTTCAAAGGAGACCAATTAATATTTTGAATATCAAGCCCTGTGGGGGATGCTAAGGTGTTTAAGGCCTTGATCTCCAGGAGTGTAAGGTATCCTGTTGGGAAAGTAGGAAGTAAAACAAGAGAAGAAGTTACCCAGAAAAAGACTTAAAATATTTGTCTGAGTTAGTGCAGGATGCCATGACAAAATACTGTAAACTAGCTAGCTTACACAACTGAAGTTTTATTTTCTCCCAGTTTTGGAGGCTGAAAGTCCTCCTGAAGATCAGGGGCCAGCATGGTTGGGTTCTGGTAATGAGCCTCTCTCTGGCTTACTGATGGCCATCATCTTGCCTTGTTCTCACATGCCCTTTCCTTAGTGCCTGCCAATAGGGAGGGTAGGAAGTGGGTGGGGAGATGGGGAGAGGGAGAGAATAGAGAGAGAGAACTCATGTCTTATCTTATAAAAGCACTAATCTCATGAGGCCAGGGCACCTGCCCTCATCACTTCTTCTAACACTAATTATTTCCCCAAGGTCCCTCTCCAAATACCATCACATTGAGGTGTAGGATTCCAACATATTAATTTTAGGGGAATGCAAACATTCAGTCCATAACATTATTGAAGATTACAATTGCAGAAGATTGACTGATTGAAGTGAAAAATACAGAAAATTTCTGAGTCAATTCAAAGGATAGAGACATCACTTCATGTGAAGGAAGGTACTATGGAAGCTATAGGGTTTGAGCATCACTCTCAAGAAGAAGTTGATTTCAGGGGCGCCTGGGTGGCTCAGTCAGTTAAGCGGCCGACTTCGGCTCAGGTCACGATCTCGCACTCTGTGAGTTCGAGCCCCGCGTCGGGCTCTGTGCTGACAGCTCAGAGCCTGGAGCCTGTTTCAGATTCTGTGTCTCCCTCTCTCTCTGACCCTCCCCCGTTCATGCTCTGTCTCTCCCTGTCTCAAAAATAAATAAACGTTAAAAAAAAATTTAAAAAAAAAAAAGAAGAAGTTGATTTCAGTTGGGCTAAAAATCCCAGAAATATATCTTAAGAAAATGAAACATATTTTGAACAAAACACCAGTGACAGTGGCAGAGGCAGGCAATGGGACAGGAAATAAGTCCCATATTAATCAAAATGAGAACCAAAGGAGCTGCATACTGGTCCTGGGTTGTAAGAAACCTCAAAAGCCAGGTTGGAGAAAGCTGGCATTTATCTTGCTGGTGGTAGGAAAGGGAGCTCCTTGACAATTATCGTCTAGGAAGATGATGTTGGCAGGGCTATGAGCGACAGAGGGCAGACTGGGGAGGAGGCTGCAGGAGTGCCCCCTACCATAGGAGGAGAGCCTGAAACAGGGTCTCAGATCTTGCATTGTAGTTGCCATATTGTAGCTGTTAATCCCTGACTTCATTTTCTGTCAGAATTGAGGAGATTGCACAATTTGGTGTAGGGTGCAGAAATCCAAGGAACTCTTTCAAAATTTTTATCTTGTTTGGACCAAGAAAATGAAAGAACAGCATGAGGAGAGCCAAGAATCATACAACAGCCCAGATAGACCATAATCAGATATCCCAAGGTGCTAGATACATACAATCTTGAGGAAATATACTGCACTAGAGAGATCACTGTGGGATTAAAGTGCTCACTGGTGGAAATCTTTCTCTGTATAGTAGGAAGCATGAAGACACTGACAGTACTTCTATGTTTTCTCCCCTACACACAGGGGAAAGGAACTAGAGAAAGCAGAGGGAATTGGTCTGGTTTTGTAAGATTTACTTTTCCACTAAAAAGCAAAACAACAAAATATACCACATTCCCTTTCTATCCAAACAGGATATCACTGGATAGCTCTTTCAAAATCATTTCATAACTCATAGTGCTGAGCCAAATGCTCCTAAAATATATGACTATGTCTCCTCTGAGAGCTGTGGTAAAGGCATTTCGTTATATTTGGCAAGGAAAGCTAGAGACACATCCTTGTAGGTGAAAGAGGACCTGATCAAATTGTCCACACAATTCTGTAAGCCCAAATCAAGAAAAATCCAAACCAACAAGCAGTATCTGCCTTGATTCTTCCCACAAGTCTGCTACTTAGTGCGCTAGATGTGGTGAAGACATAGTCATTCCTGACACTAAAGTCAATGGTTTCTAGTGTGTGGTCCAGGTGGAATCAGCCTTGCTCTGCAGGGTCCTGGGACAGGAAGTTGGCTGAAAAGCTGCCTAGCCTGAAACTGGGTCTGTTGGAACAATAACATTGTATCATGTCTTATCATATGTCAGGTTGTGTTCAGATCAAGACAGAGGATTCTGTTTCTGGCAGTCTCTGCTGAAGGGTCTTGAGCCACACAGCACATTCAGTTTTGGGGAAGGGAACAATAGCACACTCTGGCAACCCCCTATTTCCTTGTGGGTCTGAGACAAGCCTTAAAACCATAGACAGGGTCTACTTTGGTCTTGGAAGATATGGAAATTTAGTATAGGATATGCAGATAAAAGCCCCAGATGGCAAATAGTAATAGTAATAATAATAATGACAATAATAATAATATCAGCACAAAAATTTTGTGGCACTTTACAACATATAAGAATCCCCTCACTTGATTTAGTATGAACAGGGCAGGTATTATTTGCTCCACAAATGTGTAAATGGAGACAGACATTCCATGAGGTCCAGTGTCATGCTCAGGTCATTTAACTAGTGGATGGCTGAGTCAGAACTCAAATCTAGGTCTCCTTACTTCAGCCCACTAAACACTGAACACTAAAAGGAAGATTCTGTAAAATGAAACTATTTCCTTCTCTGAGTAAATGATCAGTAAAAATGGTGGTTACAAAAGCCATTTACAATACATGTTTTACCTGATTTTTATCCAGATGACAATCATCATTTATGATTGCAAAAAAAAAAAAAAAAAAAAAAAACACAAAAAAAACACTTGATTTTCTGTTTCTTTCAATCCAGCAGGAGAAGGAAAGGAAAGAAGTTCTGAGCTAAATTTACTGTTCTACTTTCTAGAAAAAATTATTGTTCAATTCATACCTCTATACCACAAACATTCAGAAACATACCTGGAACCATTTCTAGATCATTTATTTAAATTAAAGATGATCCCACAAGATCGAAGAGTTTGGAGAAAGAAGGAGCTGGCATGCAGAATGTGTAGTCATACATTTAATTCCTTATACTGAATTCACAGGATTTGCTTTAACCAGTTCTCTGCAAAGAGGCTCTGCTCAATTTACAGCCTGGAAACAGAGTTCTAACAACACTTTGTTTAGAATGAACTTCTACTAAGACAAATCATGGATATTCTGGGTTGTCACAATCATATTTAATTTGGGTGGTATCTACTTCCTTTTTAGAACCTTCAACTGGAAGATCCTTGTAAAATCTTCAAATTATTCCATTACTCCTGGGCTAGATTCTATCTTAAATCATGTAACCCTCCTTTTTGAGTTAAGTTAGCATAAATACATACATATGTACATACATATATGAATAACATTTTTAAAAAGCAAACCTAACAAATATATCTGAGAGTTTTGGAAATATGTATCAAAATATGCAAATGAAATTCTAGGTGGTGCTAAGGAAAATGGTATTAGAATCAGTGATTGAAAGTGCTGGATAAGAGCTTGCCTACCATTCAGTTCAGTGTTGTGCAATGTTTTCTGTATGGATCCCTTTTGACAAACATAAAGATCTCATAGCCTGTTTCTAGGTTAGTCAAAATTTAAGTGTTGCCATAAAAAGTAAATTAAGAAAAGAATAATAAATCAATAAAAGCAAAACATCAAAACTCTGCTTTGTATTTCTTTTTATTTCTTTTTAAGTTTTCCTTAAATTCCAGTTAGGTAACATACAGTTTAATAGTAGTTTCATGTGTATAATATAGTGATTCAACACATTCATACAATACCCAGAGTTCCTCACAGCAAGTGTATTCCTTAATCCCCATCATTTATTCCACTCACCCCCCTCCCCATTTTCCCTCTGGTAACCATCAGTTTGTTCTCTAGAGTCAAGAGTTTGTTTCTTTGTCTCTTTGTCTTTTTTGCACTTAGCTTGTTTGTTTTGTTTCTTAAATTCCACATATGAGTGGGATCATATGGTATTTGTCTTTCTTTTACTGGCTTAATTTGCTTAGTATAATACTCTCTAGCTCCATCCACGTCACTGCAAATGGCAAAATTTTATCCTTTTTGATGGCCGAGTAATATTCCATTGTGTATGTATGCCACAACTTCTTTATTTTCATCAGTCAATAGACACTTGGGCTGTTTCCACAATTTTGCTATTGTAGATAATGCTGCTATAAACATCAGGGTGCATGTATCCCTTTGCATTAGCATATTTGTATTCTTTGGGTAAAAAGCTAGTAGTGCAATTGCTGGACTGCAGGGCAGTTCTACTTTTAACTTTTTGAGGCATCTCCATATTGTTTTCCCACCAACAATCTGCTTTGTTTTTAATCTCATATCATCTCCTCACCAATTTTTGATATGTCTCTCAGAATAAAAATAATCTGAACCCAGCAATACCTTTGTATAATAGAGGGACCCAGCCAAGATTCCAAGAGAAGGATAGTGACTTGATCAGCATTGTGACCTAAGAGAGATCTGAACTGGAGAATCAGACAGTCAAATCAGGTATATATCCTCCCTTTAGCCTGTATGATCCTATAACTACCTCAGTTTTCTCACCCTTAAATGGATTTAAACAATAACAACCTTGTTTTGCTTCTTTCCATAAAAATGCATCAAGATCAAGACAGGTGATGATTATAAAAGCCATTTGAGAGGGGAAAAAATATTTGCATATGGTATGAGGGATGCTCACCATTACTCAGAAACAGGTTGATAAAGTGATTATTTCTCCAATGGGAGGGTTTCTAATACATTTGGTTTCAGAGACTATGCCTCCACCTCACAGTTTATTGCTCAACTTTCCATGACTCTTTCAATTCTTTTCTGTGGAAGTCAGTTGTTCCAAAGCCTCTGGACTCACCACCTTTTTTCCTGTTTGGACTCCTAAAATTCTCTGCACAAGATAGAAAAGTTAGAAGCTGAAGAAAGTCACTTCCTGAAAACACACACACTTGATGTGTGACTCTGGGATATGGGCAGTGCCACTTGAGGCCCAGTGACATAGGTGCACATAGAGCTGAGAAATGTCTCCTTTCTGCCCTGAAACCCAGAGCATCCAGGGCCCTCAGAAGAGAAAAACAGAAAGAGTAGCAGCAGCAGGAGTGCCTAGTAGGATACAGGGTTAGAGAAGCAGTATTTTCAGGCAATGATGATGATATAGAACCTCCTACAAAAAGTGGCTTCTCAGACACAGACCTCCATAACGAAAGAGCCTCAAGAGAAGACGATGAGTCCAGGGAACCTGGGTCAGTTGGTTGAGTGTCTGACTCTTGATTTTGGCTCAGGTCATGATCTCCTGGTTCATGAGATCAAGCTCAGTGTTGGGCTCTGTGTTGACAACATGGAGCCTGTTTGGGATTCTCTCTGTCCCCCTCTCTCTGCCCCTTCCCAATTTGCACTCTCTCTTTCTCAAAATAAACAAACTTTAAAAAAGGATAGAGAGAACATGAGTCCTATTGGCACCAACTTGCAAGAGTATCCAGGGACCAAATCTGAGATGATTATAAAACCATGGAATAAAATAAGGATTCTTATGTCCATACTAATATAAATAATGAATCATTAAATAAGTGGAGGATAAAAGAAAGCTCATTCTTAGCATAGAATTCCAACTAACAAATGTAAAAGGACTGATGGAAATAAGACAATACCATTTGGCAAACACAACAGTGATTACTGTTACAGGCAAGAAACATCAATATAGGCTAAACTTAATTGGCAAAGGTGTGATGAAAACATGGTGTTTATGTGTTCTCAAAATATCTCTCCACAACATACTTTTCCAAAAGGAAAAAAAAAATAGTAACTTTACTATGGAGAAACTTACCAGATAGCACTGTAGCAAGCAGTCAAAATTAAAGTCACCTGTAAAGGGGCAAATGACATCATGTGTGTCCTTATATGTACTGAGAAGGTCAACATCACTTCTATGATAATCTTGCCCAAAATGCATAACTTGAACTTAAATCATGAAGAAACATTAAACAACATTGCATTGAAGAACACTACACTGTCAGTGCTCTGCAAAAGTATCAGGGTCAGGAAAGTCAAAGAAAGACTGGGAAACTATGTCAGATTCAAGGTTACTAAGGAGAAGTGACAAACAAAAATGCAATATATGATTCTGGACTGGATATTGGAGCATAAAAAGTTACATTAGTCCATTATTAATAGACTAGATAATAGTGTCATTTATGCAATATTAATTTATTCACTGTGATCATTGGATGATGGTTATATAAAATGTTAACATTTGGGGAATATGGATGAAAGTATACTAGAATTCTTTGAATTATTCTTGTAACTTCTATGTAAGTCTGAAATTATTTCAAAATGAGAAGTTTGAAAAATTAAAAAAGAAAAGGAAAACACAAGTACTTGTGAGGCTCTCCAGGGTTTCAGAAATAACTGGAGTTGGGTGAGGGTATGGTTAGGAGATCTTTGGTAAGGTGTAGGAGAGTACTACAGTGGAAGTATCTACTACCTTTTGGATATTATATTAAATGTAGCACTTCAAAGCTTATATGGCAATTTTGGGGGTAAGTAGAAGAGTGCATATAAAATGCTTAGAACAGTCAATGGCCCAGGGTAAGTGCTTAATAAATACTAGTCACTGCTAATGTCATCTTAATTGCTGCCATCATTGTTACCAGTTGGTAATGCCTAGAGGTGTTCTGGTTACACACACATTTCAATTGGAAATTTTCACATCTACTATAGTTTTTTTTTTTCCCCCCCAGTTAGATTTCTCTCAATTTGACTCTTACTCAACTGTACTATAATTTGTTAGGAAATTAAAAATAAAATAGATTGATTGATTTATAAATGTGTCTTTAGATATTTTGTAAGAATGACAGAATTAGAGAATGAATTTGATTTACTCTACTAAACCTTCAATGGAGGTGCTGGTAAGCAGAGAAACAGCTGAATCAGTAGCAAAAAGAGGAGGAGAGAATTTTTCCACAAAATGAGGGAAACTTAAAAAACATCAATTCTACCCAAAGTGTTTCCCTAGAAGGAATGAACATTCACATTCAAAGTGGTGACATCATTATACAACCTTTCATCCAGCATCCCAGTGTCTGCTGTCTGTGGTAGACTTAACAGGGTGACTGTAATTTAATTTTGAGAGTGAAATGGGTGCTAAAAATAATTAACAGGAATTAATTTCTCTAGAGTAGTGTAAACCAAGACAGTCTCGTACAAACATGATATACCAGCATCTTATCTGTAAAGTGATGCTAGTCCTCTGCTCGTGTGCAAGTACTAAGTCACCCCGTGAGAGCAGCCTGCATGCCTCTTCAGATGGCAGACAGCTTTCACAAAGCATTGCTAGTATTCAAGCAGGACAGACAAAATGACTGTTGACACCCCCATCCCCCAAAACACACACATACTCACTTCCCTTTCTATGCAGTCTTATCACTCTGCTGGGGAAAGACCTTAAAGTCCCATTCAGATTATGCAATACCATTTTCATGGCCGCACCTATACCCAACTCCCACCTCTGTTATGGGATGGGAGTGTAGCTGGTCCAGTACCTGAGATACTTTCTGCTCAACAGTGATATGACAAGTGCTAAAAGAATCCTGCAGCCCCCCAAATAGTCCTCCACACTCTCCTGTTTGCTTTTCTTTGAAATTCCTTAACAGAGGATAAAGCTTCTGTCCAGAAAATAGGGAGATGGGGAGAAGAAGGAGTATAGAAAAAAGAACAATAAACTTGGAAGACATGGATTTCAGTCCTAGCTTGCAGCTTTGATGTTTATCACTTGCCCTTTTGAGAGTCCTTTAACTCTCCCAATGACAGGTTTTGCTTGTCTAAAGAGGGGACTGTGAAACTTGCTGTGGATATCCCAGGAGCTTCTTTGATGGTTTAATGGTTGAAGCTGCTGGGTGCATTTGAGGCGGCATTGTTCTTGTGAAAGCTGGTGATAAAATGTACTCATTCCTGGAAGAAAGGACATATTGAGATTACAAATGATGGAAAGCAGTCAAGCCCATGGTTGGAGAATTGGATGCTGAATGTTATACTTAGAGATACATTTGAAAAATGTTTAGAAGTAAACAGGATTTGAGTTGTTTTTAAAGCATTAAACAATCAACATTTGTATATTCCATAGATACCAGTTATAAAAAGTACAATATGGTTTATTCCTTTTCCTGCATTCCATGAAGCTTAGATAACAGACCAAGAAAAGAAGATAAAAGCAATTTCCCTTGGCTCCTGGCTTCATGATTCTCTTGCTCATGTTTATGGAGTGCCAGGTAATTTTCAGTTCTTAATCTTAATAAGATGTTCTAAAGGGAAGCAACTTACATTAGTCAGGAACCAACCAGGAGACAGACCACACAGTCATTTGGATAGAGAAAGTTTAAAATAAAGAGTATTTATTTTTTTAAGTTTATTTATTTATTTTGAGAGAGAGATAGAAAGCATGTGTAGGTGCACACACGCACATGAGTTGGAAAGGGGCAGAGATGGAGAGAGAGAATCCCAATATGGGGCTTGATCTCACCAACTGTGAGATCATGACCTGAGCCAAAATCAAGTCTCAGATGTCTAACCAACTGACCCACTCAGGTGTCCCTAAAATAAAGAGTTATTAACTATGACAGGACATTGAAGTTATGGGGTATTGGTTAGTAAGGAGGAAAGAGAACCCTGAAGAATATAGGATTGCAGATATCAAGAGAAGTCACTTTCCCTATGGCTGAGATCCAGACCTCCTGGAGGGCACAGTCATGACTCCCTGGAGGGCCATGAAGTTGTTCAGGTAACATGCTGGTTGAACTTGCTGGAAATCTGTCCTCTAACATGCCAGGGAGAGCTGCTTACAAGGAGGTGCCATGCCTCGGAGCTCATTGCAAAGCTTCCCAGAAAGTTGCCAAGGAATGCTACTGGGCATTGGGCCTTGAAGGAGCTGGGTGCTGAAGAAGCAATTCACCTGAAGAAGTTAATGTTGGACAGATCATGCACTGCTAGAGCTTTGAGAAAGGAGCACTCTGGAACCAGTAAGAGAAAAAAACCCTCCTCTGGCAGTGTCTCTCCAGCATTCCACTAACAAAAATTAACATTGTGCCAACTGGAAAAAGGGAAATATTTGCAGGATCCAACTCCATCTGCCATAGTGATAAAGGGTGAATTTTGAGCTGAGAGACAATACATTGATAGCTGATATAGACTGTGATATATTACAAGAAACATTAGGCTCCTCTAGATCCAGTACTATGTCTTACTGGATGTAGGACCTCAGGCAGGTTCAACTCTGAGCCTCAAATTCCATGACTACAAAATAGAATCCTATATTTTTATCCCTCAGGCCATGGTGAGAGTCAAATCAGATAGGGGAATTGTATATCACTAGTAAGAAAAGTAGCAGAGTCACTATAACCCAGTGCTTTAAATGATGGATTCTAGTGACAATTTCTTATATCGCCATTCTCTACTCACTAGCTAGGTGACCATGGGCAATCCACTTCCCTTCTGGGCCTTATTTCCTTATGCATAATTATGACCCCCACCTCATTATTACATTGTTGTGAGAAGTCAAAGAGATAACCCACTCAAGAATGTTTGAACAATATTAACGCAAAATGAACTAAATTGTTGTTATTCGCTTATATTATGCAATTATTTGAAATAATATAGTTATATGTTTACTTTTCCCTTACTATGTATTCACTCATTTTTATTCATCAGTGCCTACTATTAGTATGTATTATGCTAAGTGTTGCTTTAGAAGCCCAGGAACAGAGACCATTTTGCAGAGAGAGAGGTATAACATTTTCAGAGATGTGCTTCCTTAGCAGGAAATGCTGTTCATTTTTCTCAAGACCAGAAAAACCATCCATAATTACTTGAATTTCTAAAATTAGCCCAGTGTGGTTTCTGTAATTCCAAGCATTTAAACTCTAAACAAGCTTTTATTTTGAAAGAAAGTTTTACAAGAATTTTTCAAAATATTTTCTGGATTGAGGTTTTTCTATGTTTTAATTAATGTAGGTAAATATGAAGTGTGCAAACCACTAAACAATTCCTTTGCAGGCATGGGGTCCACCAGGACTTTCAAGGCTTCACTCATACCATTCTGCTTTTGAATGGCAGATGCTGGAAGGAGATGCCAATTGGAACTACATTAAAGCATGGGCAAAGCCCACTGTGTCTGCATTAGTCTTATAAATAAATTCCCTGATTGTAGTCTCTTTTTGCCCTTTAATCCTTCTAGTGAAGGGATTTCCAATTTTGGCACTTTTGAAATTTTGTGTTGGATTTTTTCTTGTTGTAGTAGGCTGGTCAGTGCATTACAGGGTGCTTAGCAGTATCCCTAGCCAATACTTCTAGATGCCAGTAGCACTGCCCATGCCACTCTGAAACATAAAAGTCTCCAGAAGTTGTCAAATGTACGTTGCATACAAAATCACTCCTGGTTGAAAACCACTGATAGCTGTTAAAAATCTTCCTGAAGCAAGACTTATAACAGCCTGAATTAAGTCCACATTCTTTAACTTAGCACTCAAGGCTCTTCAGCAACCTGACTCCTATATTACCCAGTCTTATCTACTTTCCCTTTGACTCCAAACAGTAAATTTGCCCAGGGTTCCCAGAATGTTTCTTTTACAGCTCTTGGATCTTACTGTTCTTTCTTTACATTTCCATTTCTCTCTGCTCTGACTACCCAAGGAAGATATGAATAAGTGGAACAAGATAACTTGTTTTGGATTTTAAAAAAAACCTCAATATTGTAAAGAGGTCAGGTCTCCTCAAAATCATTTATAATTAATATGATCCCAGTAAAAACACCAAGAAAATGTTTTTATTATTTTTTAAACTTTTTAAATGTTTTATTTATTTTTGACTGAGAGAGAGGGACAGAGCACGAGCAGGGGAGGGGCAGAGAGAGAGGGAGACACAGAATCCGAAGCAGGATCTAGGCTCTGAGCTGTCAGCACAAAGCCTGTCACAGGACTCAAACCCATGAACAGTGAGATCATGACCTGAGCCAAAGTTGAACGCTTAACCAACTGGGCCACCCAGGCAACCCAAGAAAATGTTTTTAGAAGCTAGACTAGCTTCTCTTAAATTTTAATATAGAAAATAAACATATGAGAATAACTAGAAAAAATTTGAAGAGTATCAAGATACAAATCCTACAAGTTATTAAAATATATTATGAAGTTATAGTAATTGAAACAATTATAGTATGACATATATTTACAGATCAATCAATACAATTAAATAGATGTTTTAGAAATATGACCTAATGTATGTGTGAATTTAATATATAATAAAAAAGGCATTCCAAATCATTGGAGGAATCATGGTTCATTCAATAAATAGTTTGAAAACAGCAAGCTAGCCATTTGGAAAAAATAAATCCCTACCTTACTTCATACATTAAATTATTTCCCTGGTGGTTCATAAATATAAACATTATAAAATAAACCACAGGTACCTAAGGAAAAATAATGGGATAATTTTGTTAGGAATGTCTAAGTAAGAAGCAAAACTCAGGACTATGAGAGGAAAATATTGATAATTTATTTAATAAAAATTTGTGCTTTACAAAAACACCATAACAAAAAGACAAAAATAATTAGCAATGAATGATATTTGTTAGACATGAGGTTAAACAAAGGGTTCATTTTTTAAAATATAAAGAGTTTGTAGATAAATAAGAATCAAATCAAATATAAAAATGAGAAATAGGCATGGACAAGAGCTGCAGAAAAAAAGGAGATAAAAATCTTAGATTATTCTCAAAATCAGCCTTATTATACGAAACATAAAATAATGACTTTCCATTTTTATCTATTAAAATGTCAAAGTTTATCACAAGCAAAATTTTTATATGAGTGTAGGGAAATAGTACACTCTTACATTGCTACAACTTAAAGTGAGAACAATTTGGCAATATCTTTCAAAATCCTAAATGCACATATCCAGCCATTCCATTTAGAAGAATTATCCTACAGATAAACCATATGATACATGCATAGGCATATTGTGCAAGGATATTCAATGAAGAACTGTTTAGTGATTAGTTAATAGCCAAAAGACCTGAAAACACTCATCAGTATGAGTGTGTATGTGTGTATATATATATGAGTGTGTATGTGTGTATATAGAAAACTTCTGGAAAATGACATGCAGAATTCATTGTTTACTTCTGAGGAAGAAATGTTTGGGAATTAATCAGGGAGGAGGATTGTAATCCTCACAATAGTATGTAATCACTTATTCTTGGGTTCTATTGATTTTTTTAAAAATATACATGATTTGCTTTGTTTTATTAAGAAATAATAAAATTTTGTCATTAAAAATAATAAAAAGAAGAATAAGAATAAAACCTTCCTAAAATATTTTGTGATTGCCCTTGCCCACAGTATTATCACCTTCATCTGTGTTCATGGCACATTCACTTATATCTCTCATTTTCAATTATCAGTGTCCTCTTGTGAGTTCACATGTAATTGTTCATTTATCTCTATTCTCCCCAATTACACTGTTTAATGTTTTGAACTCCTTTGGATTCCCCGTGATACTAGTATAGAATCTTAAAAACAGTAAATCCTCAAATGATATGTTTGAAGTATTATGATCATTTCTTAAAAATGATGGTATGTTAAACTCTGAATAATCAAATATTTCACAATACTTGGCACTTAGAGACTAGGAATTGGAAAGAAGATTATCAAGGGAAAATAAAACATCAGGCATGGATACCACCTAGTCACTTTGCAGATAAGAAAGTGAGGCCCAGTGAAACAAAACAAGTCACCCAAATTACCCAAATAGTAGCAGAGTTGAGACTAGAACCCAGGTCTTAAGCAACAATACTAACAACAATAATGATAGTAAAACAATCTCTACTCTGAAAAGAAAGACAACAAATGACAATAATTTTTAAAGAATTTTTTGTACAGTTCTAAGACTATCAGAAAATCAAGCATCTTATATTTCTGAATCTTCTCCAGCTGGCAAATTACATTTCCTGTTATTTCATTGTTTTCCAAACCTATCTAATAATAAGAATTACTCAGTTCTCTGGAAAACATAAGAATCTAGGTAAATTGGTATTTTTTAAAAACAAGCAACTCAAGTAGTAAGTAGTTCTTATGACTGAGCAAGTTTACAAAATACTGCTCATTTCATCCTCAAAATAAGCCTGTAAAGTAGACAAAATATATACTCTTAATCTTCATTTAATAAATGAGGAAAGTGAGGCTCACTGAGGCTCACTTCTCTTTTATAGTCTAAATTATTTACCTTCAGCAATGAGAAAGGAAAGTATTTTGTGATGATAGAATATCTACATCCTAATTAAAGTTGCCACTCATGGGGAACCTGGGTGGCTCAGTCGGTTAGGCTCAAGTCATGATCTCACTATTTGTGAGTTCGAGTTCCATATCAGGCTCCTTGCTGACAGGTCGGAGCCTGGAGCCTGCTTCAGATTATGTGTCTTCCTTGCTCTCTGCCCTTTCCCCTCTTGTACTCTGTCTCTCTCTCTCTCTCTCTCTCCCTCTCTCAAAAATAAAAATAAACATTAAAAAAAATTGCCACTCATAACTGGATGAAACTCTGTTCTTTAGGTCACAAAGAATGAGTTGGGGGAGCACAAACCTAAATGCATACATAAATACCATCCAACTATTTCCATTTCTGAATAAAAACACAGAACAAAAATCAGAAAGGGAAATTTTGCAATTCAATGAGCTAATCTTGACCTGCCACTAAATTTGTTCTCATTTAGAAGGCCTTTTTTAAGACTTTGTGGGAGGAGGATGTAATTGTATGAATCATGATGCTACTTGACTTAAAAAAAAAAAAGAGAAATAATTTAAGGAGAAAAGGGGAAATTGTGCCTTGAACCTACACATGTCCACCAGAAACTGGGACAGAGGTTACAAGCTAAGTTTGTTCAGGATTATCTAGACTGGAGGAAACTCCCCTCTGATCATCCTACAAGAAACCTTTCAAGGCCTTTTCTCTTCACCTTCAAAGTGTAGTCAAATTTTGAATAGTCAACATGAGGGAATTAGCCATTTCTGAGACTCAATTTTAATATTAATGGGTGAAAGTCTATGCCTTTAAGCAATAAAATATGAATACATTCTAGATGCTTTGAATAGAAATCAATGTAAAATATATGTTTGCAGGCTTTTGTACAGATGACATTGAGCAGATTCTAACTTTTTTGTATCATTAAGGGTCATCACCACAAATACCAGCCCTAGTAAATTGCTGTGAAGATGATGATTACAATCAGATCCTAAAAAGTACATTGGAAATTATAATGATGGTCTTTTCATCCCTAAACTAAAATTAAATTCTTATGTTGATGTACCTAGTTTTTAATTTGCTTTGTTTTAAAAGATTTTAGTATCTAATGAACTGTTAGTAATACTTTCACATGACTCTTTCCTGTAGTGGGATCAAAAGTTCCTAAGAAAGGGGAGGAGAAAGACAAAAATCATATGAGTTCACTCATATGAGGACTTTAAGAGACAAAAGAGATGAACATAAGGGAAGGGAAACAAAAATAATATAAAAACAGGGAGGGGAACAAAATAGAAGAGACTCATAAATATGGAGAACAAAGTGAGGGTTACAGGAGGGGTTGTGGGAGGGGGGATGGGCTAAATGAGTAAGGGGCACTAAAGAATCTACTGCTGAAATCATTGTTGCACTGTATGCTAACTAATTTGGATGTAAATTTTAAAAAATAAAAAATAAAACAAGTTAATAAAAAAGTTAAGCTTTTAAACTGTACAGTAAAAAAATTAAAAAATAAATAAACATTAAAAATATAAAAGAGTACACTTATCATGATAAGCACTGAATAATGTATGGAATTGTTGAATCAGTACATTGTACTCCTGAAATTAATATAACACTCTATGTAGAATTAAAATAAAATTTAAAAAAAGGGAAAAATGTTCCTAAAAGGTAGACTGTGCACTGACTACTGACCTACAGAAATTGTGAGATAATACTTATGTTTTTTTAAACTGCCAAGTTTGTGATAATTTGTTTTGCAACAGTGGAAAAATAATACATCTTATTATAGTAAGTTCCATGAGGACAGAAATCTTGCCTATTTATTTTCACTGATATACCCCAAACTTTCAGAACAGGTACACAACGGTTCATCAAAGAATATTTGTTGAATGGATGAAAGAAAAAATAAGGATATTAGAATGGTACCAAATTCTTAATAACACTTTAACAACTTAGCAAGAAAAGAATACTCAGAAGCCAGAAAGGTACAAATTTTCAGACTAATTTACTTTTACCTTCATTTCTCTAAAACGTAAATACTATAAACATAGCTTCGATTATGTCCATGAATAATCTCCTTGAGCGATGGAGTAAATTTAGAGTTCCAAGATAGGCTAAGTTTGTAAAGTATAACTCCATTTAGAAATACATCAAGGGCCACCTGGGTGGCTCAGTTGGTTACGCATCCAACTTCGGCTCAGGTCATGATCTCTATGCTGACAGCTCAGAGCTGCTTCAGATTCTGTGTCTCCCTCTCTCTCTGCCCCTCCCCTGCTTGTGCTCTGTCTCTCTGTGTCTCTCAGTAATAAATAAATGTTAAAATTTTTTGAAAAATAAAAAAAGAAATGCATCAAAATGATAACATTGTTTGAGTTATGGAATTGTTATCTATACACAGCATGTTTGTAGGCAGGTAATCTTATAAGTTGGTACAATGTCATTTTAGTACTTTGGAAAAAAATCAACATGATTAAAATTTTATCAAATTATTTCCTAAAAGTATAAATTTATTATATGAATGCATGCACTTTTGGCTCTTTTCTATTTTGTTTTATATGTAGTCATTTCTACATTGTGGATGACCTACTTTTAACTATTAAAACTGCCAGCTTGTTTCTGTAAGAATCCCTATGGAGTTAATTTTTTTTGTTGTTGTTTTTTATTTTAAACATTTAAAAGCTGAAAGACATGCTCCAGAGGTTAAATCCAATGCATTTCCCTTGTTAAGAAAATACACTATCAAAAAGGCCAAACTGTGTGTGTGTATGAGATTATACGTGCGTGTATGTAAGTGTCTGTGAATATTTACGCATACATTTTTCTGCGTTTACCTTGGTCCCAGGGTACTCCATTTATGGTTAATTTCCACTCCATGAATTTTCCAAATAAGAGTCTCCTTTGAAGTGATGACATAACTAATTTAGAATTAGGGCATCCCTAGAGTGCCTTAGGGTGTCAGAGTTATCATTAGGAAATGTGGTTAAGAAAATTACATTATATGGGGTTCTCATGGAGTTATTATTCGGTTGAAACCCAGCTCAAATGAAATTTAAGGAAGCTTTAAAAAGGAAAATTATCACTAAATGGTTATGTGAGGGAAGACTCATTCAGTTACTCATTCAACTCATATTGAACTCAATCAATGTACTACACACTATACTGTGCACACAGGATACATCAAGGAATAAAACTTAGACTACCTAGAAATATCCCTGTCTCACTGGGGCTTGTATTCAACCGGAAAGTGGAGGGAACTTCAAGGGGAGTTAATTTTTTTTTTTGAGAGAGAGGCAGAGGATGAGCAGGGAAGGGGCAGAGAGAGAGGGACACACAGAATTTGAAGCAGCCCCAGGCTCTGAGCTGTCAGCACAGAGTCTGATGTGGGGCTCGAACTCATGAACTGCAAGATCATGACCTGAGCTGAAGTCAGATGCTTAACTGACTGAGTCACCCAGGCGAAGGGAAGTTAATTTTATGTGAGGTGGTATTAAGTGCCTTGAAAACCTAAACTGGGTGAGACTGACAAAGGAGAGATGCTATTTCAGAAAGGATGCTCAGGGAAACCTTTTTGATAGGGGGAACTTGAAAAGAGACCTGAATAAAGGGAGGGAAGAGTCAAGCAGATATCAGTGGTAAGGGATATGAGCAGAGGGAAAAGCAAATGCAGGCTCTCCAACGTAGAGGTTTGCTCAGAATGGCCAATGATTACACTAATACAATTTCATCCCTATCCCCTCAAATCAAACTCACTAGGAACACAACTGCAATTGTATCTGTTGTAAGTTACCAGCCATAGTGATTGCTTATGAGTGAGTTGGAAGAGCAGAAGGTGGAGGAGGGGTAGAAATTAGGTTAACAAGGCAGTTAAGGCAAGGTCATGTGAAGGTGGGTATAAAGGGCTTTGCATTTTATTCACAATGGGGTGGGGAGCCACTGGACCTTCTTAAGTAGAGGAGTGATATCGTCTGACTCATGTGTTTAAAGTTTGAATATTTTTAATGTTTGCTCTTGAGCTGCGTGAAGAATAAACTGAAGGAGGAAAGTGGAAACAAAGCGACCATTTATCAGGGTATTCCAATAATTCCATGGGAGTTGATGGTGGCTTATACTAGTATATAGCAGTGGGAATAGAATTATGTGCCTTCTGGATCTACTCAAAGATAGAGCAACAAGATTTGTTGGTTGAATGGATGTAACATATGAAAAAAAGAAATCAAGCATGAATCCAAGGTTTTTAGTCTGACTAGCTGGAAGAATGGAATTGCTGTTTTTTTTGAAATAGGGAAGACCAGTTGCAAAAGAGAAAAATTGGGAGATTATTTAAGAATTCAATCATGCATATATTGTTTTAAATGCCTATTAGATATCCAAATGCACATACCAAGAGATATATAGTTGGGTGTCACCAATCTGTAGATGGTATTTGAGGCTATGAGAAAGAATAAGATCATCTAGGAAGTGAATGTTAAGAGAAGCCTTCTGAGAGCTACTCCAAATCATGGAAGTATGGAAGATGAGAAGTAACCAGAAAAGAAAGCAGAGACAGACTAGCTACAGAAATGGGAGAGTAGCCTATCTGCTAGGTCAAAAGAAAATGATGAAGAGAAGTAGTGGTCAATTCTGCAGATTAAAGTTGAATTCATTAAGGACTGAGAGTGCTTGAACTTTGAATTTGGCACATGAAGGCAGTTGGTGAAATTTGGCAAAGGTAGTTTTCATGGACTGGAGGAGGGAGGTGAAAGTCTAATAGCAGTAGATATAAAAGAAGATGGTAGAAAAAGATGGAATGGGGAAAGTTGTAGAGATAGTGGATATGGACAGCTATTTCAACAGATTTCTGTTGAAGGGGGAGCAGAGAAAAGAGTGGTAGCTAGAGAGGAATGTGAGGTAAAGTAATTGTAGTTGATAATGTGATCCAGTAGTAGGAAAAAAATGATAATGTTAAGAAATAGAAGGAACAACTACACAAGTATTGGGCAGGGAAGAAGGGGGAAAAAACCTAGTGTTGATGGAGTATAGATGGAGCAGTTGGTGGGAACATTGACAGTTCATTCATTGTAACATGTGGAAACACAGCATATATGTACAGGTACATTAATAGATTTTGTAGTAGAGCCTTGGCCTTATTGATTAGCCACGTTTTAGTTTTTTTCAATGGTTTGCAACTCTAGGTACATATTAGAGTTGAATGGGAACATTAAAAATAGTTATAAGAAAAAAATTTAATACTGATAAGAAATGCAAATTAAAACCATAAAACCATAAAACACACCTATGAGAATGGCCATGATGGAGTATACTGGCCAAAAGAACAAACGCAAAAACAATGAAACAAGAACAAAACAGAACAGATTGATGGTTGTCAGAGGTGAGGGGTGGGGATGGGTGAAGTGGGTCAAAAGATACAAATTTCCAGATATGAAATAAATAAGTCATGGGGATGTAATGTACCATATGGTGACCACAGTTAATAATACCGTATTGTATATTTGAAAGTTGCTAATAGATCTTAAAAGTTGTCATCACAAGAAAAAAAAGTTGTAACTATGTATGGTAATGGATGTTACTAGACTTATTGTAGTGATCATTTTGCAATATATGCAAACACAGAATTTTTACATTGTACACCTGAAGTTAATATATGTCAATTATACCTCAATAAAAATTAAAAGTTTTCATCACAAGAAAAACAAACAAACATACTGACAATACCAACTTCTGGCAAGGATGTAGAGCAACTAAAACTACCACACACACTGGATGAGATTGTACAGCCACTTTGGAAAACAGTTTGGTGATTTCTTACCATATAACCCAGCAATCCTATCCCCAGGTATTGACCAAAAAAAAAAAAAAAAAAAAAAAAAACAAAAAAAAAAACCTTTCACAATAAAACCTAGACATGAGTGTTTACAGCAGTTCCATTGCTGATAAAAACCAGAAATATTCCAAGTGTCCTTCAACAGACAAATGGATAAATAAACTGGTATATCCATACAACAGAACACTATTCAGTAATAAAAAAAAAAAGAGCAGGCTGTTGATACACACCCACTTGGATTGATCTCAAGGGCATTATGTTGAGTGAAAAAAAGGCAGTCTATATGATTCCATTTATATCACATTGCCCAAAAGGCAAAATTATACTTATGGGGACAAAGCAGGTGACAGTGGAAGGAAGGTGTGACTATAGAGAGGTCCCAGAGTTATTTGGGGATGATGGAACAGTTCTGTGTATGTGTGTTAAAACTCACAGTTGTATACCAATTTAATATGTCAATTTTACTGTATATTAATTTCAAAAAGACCCTTTTACTGATAGTATGGCCTGTGAGGAGCCAGCAGTGAGCACACTCAATTTTCTGATACAGGTGGCAATGAAGACATCCCCATCTCCAGGGCAGCTCCCAGGAAGGAGGGTTGGGCTTTGTTCTTAGCTGCCCAACTGACCCACCTAGTACTCTGACTCTCTTAGAGATCCTGTACACTACCTAACATCCTTTAGTAAGCCCCTACCTGTTTGAACCCTTTACAAAATTTTTTTTAATCTTTATTATTTTGAGAGAGAGAGAGAGAGAGAACAGGGGAGTGGCAGAGAGAGAGGGACACAGAGAATCTGAAGCAGGCTCCAGCCTCCAAGCTGTCAGCCCAGTCTTATGCGGGACTCAAATTCAGGAACAATGAGAATCAGGAACAATGGCTACATGAGCCAAAGTCGGACGCTTAACCGACTGAGCCACCCAGGTGCTCCAGAAATCTTTTCTGGTAAGTATAAAATAAAAATTATATGTGACAACAAAGCATGGTAGCAAGACTTAATTAGCAGTTTTCTTTTCTTTAAGTGGTATGAAGAATGCCATAAAATTGAGCTTTTAGGAAGTGCCTGAACCCCACCCCATCCACCCAAATTCTGACTTAATTACTGGAGGAGAGGAGATGGATTTTTAAATTAAAAAAAAATAATAATATATTTTCCTGATGAGTGGCAACAAGCTGCAGAGGGAATTGGTCCAGACTAGGGAGTGCTAGGGTTGTCCGGGCAAGGGGCAGTGAGAAGTGATCTGGTGGCATTTGTATTGCAGACTAACTGGAACTAGTCATCACAAGATTAGCTGTGATGTTTTTTTTTTGGCAGATTATAGCAGTGAGGCTGTGGGTGTTGGGGAAGTAGCAGGGGTCTTGACAGAAGCACACAGAGCTTTATGGATCTTCCCTTAAGCTACTCTAATGGCTGTGTGGTTGCCAAGAAAACACAAGGAATTTGATGAGTGCTCTCTGTCAAATCAACAGAGGACATGAGTAAAGTAGGAATATCTTGCCCTTTACCACTAATAATAATGGGAGAGGGAATGTGGTAATGGAAACTAATATGATTAAACTTACATGACAAATACAGTAACACATTTAGAGTACTTAAAAACACTGCCTAGCACATAATAAGAACTTAACAAAGGTTAAAGGCAAAATAAAATGGTTATGACTCTGAAAACACTTTCTTCCCTGTGTATCAGTGTAATAAATTGTTATTTCCTCAAAGATTATATGCAATTGGCAAAACCACTTTGTTACCCATTAGATCTATTTTCCTGAATCTCTTGGGGCCCTGGGAAGACTACATGATTTGGCATTCTCTCAGAATAGATCTGTTTATAGCAATAAGTTTTCTACAAATACATTACAAAAGACCTATGACTCAGAAAATATTTCTGAGACTCCACATGGTTGAAAACACAGGAAGAATACTCCAAAAAAGTTCCACTGAACCCATTCAGGCTCTCCAGAGTTTGGGGTTTACTGGTTCAGAGCCTGCCTCTCTCTGTCTCTCACTTTTTCCTTTATTTCACTTCCTTCATTTCCTTTATCCCAGTAGAATTCTGTGAAAGGATCACTCCATGAGAATAAGGACCAAGAAAAGAATGTATCCTGATGAACATTTCAAATGGTAAAGTTTCTTGTTGAATACCATAAGAGAAATAAATTTTAGGTCTGCTTTGCAGATAATCTAAGATGTTCACTGAGAAATTACTCCTTACCATGTGCTAGGTTCTGTGCTTTGCTCTCTCACCTGTAATATTAGTATTTTCATGACAATCTTGTCAGGTAAATTAGGTGAATAAATAAATATTTTATAGATGAGGGAGCTAAGGCTCAGAAAGTGACTTGACTAAGGCCACAGAGTTGGTGGCAGAGCTGGTATTTCAATTCAGCTCCACCAACAGACCTTTCCTTTCCCCTAAGTTCTGTGATCTACAGTCTTACTCTGAAATACAGTAGTCAGTAAGTTACCATGAGCAATAAATGTCACCAAGTATCCTCTTAAGTGTTTGCTTCCTCTTGGAGAGGGGCATCTGATAGAGATAATCTTCAGTTAGATATGCTATCAGCTCTTTGCTGTGCTACCTCACCCATTTACCAGGGCTCAAATGTCCCAAGGGTTTGGGAACCCAAAGTGGTGCATTGGTACACATACATCCTTGCTCCCCAAAATGATGTGTATCTAGGCACCAGAGTTCTGAAGCCTGCTGTGTTTGTGTTTCTCATCTTCTTGTGTCTGACTCAGGGGCAGGAAGTGGAGAAATCACTGACCTTTGACATAAAAGGTCTAAACTGCCTATTAATCAGATGATCATGCCATCTCTATATCATCATCACAGCTGGAAATGTGGTAATACAGCATGCAGTCCAGTTTCTTTGTTGAGATCCAGCTTTTCTGTATCTTTCCTGTGGGCTCCCCCATATGAGTGGTGAAAGGCTGCCTTTTACTGAGGTGTTTAGACTTCAGATATGGGATTTTGAAACTGAAAGAGGTCATCTTATACAATTCATTCAGGAGATCTAAGGAAGTTAGTCACATAAGTAGGGAAGGTTGGGCTAAGAATTAGAACTAGGTCTCATATCTCTTTATTCAGTGCTTTTACTGATAAGAGTACAAAGGACTACTTTTAGAAATGTTAAATTTCTATCTAGAAAGCAAAGTAAGATGTTTTAAATAATGGATTCAGATACTTATCCCTTTTCTGTGAAGTCTCCAAAGCTGGGTCAAACTTTGAATACATAGTAATTTCTTGTACTGACACAAGTTAAAAGGGTTTTCAGAGATATAATCTCAATTTTATTTCCTCTCTAATTTGTATTAAGCTCTTAATATGTTCTTGGCACTGTTTTAAGTACTCAAAATGTGTTAACACATTTAATTATTTAAATTTTATCCTGTCAGTTTTGACCACATTAAAGATATTATTGGAAAATAATGCTGGCCAGCACTTATAAACAAATGCTGAGCTAAGCATTTTATATGTTATCTAATTTATCTCAAACTTCTTTGAGCTTTAGACTCAAATCACCATCTTTCACTTCAATAGCTCTCCTTGAGAGTTTCAATGGTATCTCAAGTTCAAAAAGTCCTAAAGCAAGCACATGCTCATACCCCTTCCCCTGCCCTCACCATTTCAGATCAGTGTTCCTCACCTCAGAGAATAGCACCAATTATATACTTCCTAGACCCAGGAGTTATCCTTGACTCCCTCTGCTTAGCTCCCCATTTCCAATCCATCACCAATTTCTGTGGATTTTACCTCCTAACCTTCTCTCAAATCTATTATATTTGTCCATATCTATCAGACTACCCTGTTCAAAAATACCATCATTTCTCACTTAGATTTTAACAGAAGCTTCCCAATTTGTTTACACAAATCTTCCCTCATAGTCCTTAAATCTACTTTACAAATTGACACAGGGTAATCTCTTTAATAAGACAAATCTAAACATATTATATTTCTTAAAACACATTAACAGCTTCTCATTGCTCTTAAGATAAAGACAAACACCTTGGTATAATTGACAGGGTTCTGCACAATCTGGCTGCTGCCTCTCTCCCTCAATTTCTTCCATATTTCCTTCCCACTTCAACTACATTGTTCTTCTTTTAGTCTTGTTACATATAATCTTCTTTCCAGTTGCAGGACCTTTGCACATAGCTTCATTTGCATGAATTGCCTCTTTCCCTTATCGTTAAATCTCTCATTTTCATATCTTGGCCTTCCCTGACTTTTCAGATTAATTAAAAACTCCCCCATCCTATCTTCCCAGCACCATGGGCTTCTTATTTATAAGATTTATCATAAATATATTATTTATTTGTTTGTGTGATTCATATTTTTTTTCCTCATTAGACAATTTTCATAAAAGAAGGTATATATATATATATATATATATATATTTGCTCAAAATTGTATATCCAGTATCAAGCATTGTTCCTAAACTATAGTGGACACTAATTTTTTTAGGTATTATCTGCTAGATTGATGAAATCAATAGATTTTTCCAGTATGATAGAAATCTTATTATGTTGTCACTAGCATTTCAGTTAATCTTATACTAACTACAGTCTCCTACATGTGATGAAATCACAAACTCAAATGATCATAGGATTAGGCAAGTACTAATGTGTAGCCATCATCTCAAGGGAGCAGCTGTGGGAATTATAGATTCAGATTTTTCAAGAGAAACTGTATGTGTGATTTTTAAGAATGTTTCTTATTAATATGTATACTGAGAGGATTGGCCAGAAAGATAAGGGGAAAGAGTAGGGAAAGTTTGTTAAATGCCACTATGAAGGTGTAGTAGTTGAATTGTCTGCCCCCCAAATTTGCATCCACCCAGAATCTCACAATGTGACCTTATTTGGAAATGGGGTCTTTGCAGATATAATTAGTTAAGGATTGAGATAAAGTCATATTGAATTGAAGTAAACCCTAAATCCAATGGCTAGTGTCCCCATGAGGATAGGAGAAGACACAAAGACACTCAGAGAAAAAGTCCATGTGAAGACAGAGGCATAGAATACAGAGATGCCACCACAAACCAAGGAAAGCCAAGAATTGCTGGCAACCACCAGAAGCTAGGAGAGAGGCATGGGATAGATTCTCCCTCAGAGTCCCCAGTAAGAACCAACCTCAATGACACCTTGATTTTAGACTTTGGTACTCATAAACTGTGAGCAAATAAATTTCTGTTGTTTTACAGAATGTAGGTTTCTCAAAATGTTAAAAATAGAACTACCCTACAGTCCAGGAATTGCACTACTAGCTGTTCACCCAAAGAATACAAAATTCAAAGGGATGTATGCATGCTGATGTTTATTGCAGCATTATCTACAATACATAGCCAAACTATGGAAAGAGCCCAAATGTCCATAAACTGGTGAATGGATAAACAAGTTGTGGTGTGTGTGTGTGCACGTGCGCATGCACAATGGACTGTTACGCAGCCATCAAAAAGAATGAAATCTTGCCATTTACAATAATGTGGATGGAACTGGAAAGTATTATGTTAAGCAAAATAAGTCAGTCAGTAAAAGACAAATACCATGTAATTTCACTCATATATGGAATTTAAGAAACAAAATAGATGAACAAATGAGTAAAAAATACAGGCAAACCAGGAAACAAACTCTTAACTATAGAGAACAAACTGAGGGTTGCTTAAAGGGAGGTGGGCAGGGTATGGGCTAAATGGGTGATGGGTATTAAGGAGGGCACTTGTAGAGATGAGCACTGGGTGTTGTATGTAAGTGATGAATCACTAAATTCTATACCTGAAACTAATATTATACTGTATGTTAAGTAACTTAAATTTAAATAAAAACTTGGGGAAAAAAAAGAATAGTGCTATTTCAGTGAATGGATGTGTTTACCAGAATGTGCTGCATTAAAAATACTCTGTAATGACACATATATAAAATAATGTTTCTAAGAACGCTTCTTGTATTTTTAAAGAAAGCTCAGTGTAATTTTATACAAATAATATGTTAATCACACTGTGGTTCATGGGTCACAATCATATGAATAAAGACCTTCTAAGAGTGATAGAAAAAATTATATTGTTTTAAGAAATTCAGTTTACGGCAGCCATAGGAAACTAAGCAGAGAAAGAAAAAAAAATCAGGACTGAAAGTTAGCTGGATAAGATTTGGGCACATGGAGGTCATTAGAGGCCTCAGCAAGGGCATTTCAGAGGAGAGGTTTGAGAAGTAAAAAGGAAGTGAAAAAGTGGAAATCCTATGTGTATTCCTGCCCCAGTTCACCCATCTGTCCACCCCCTTCACAAATCCATGTTGTGAATAGAAGCTTCCAGGGCAGAAAGATGCCCTGGAGCACTTGCCTGCCTACGGTCTGCCGGTAGGTCTGGCTGAGGTACACAGAAAGAAGGAACTTCCAGCCCTTGGCTACTTCTTGGGGAACACATGAGACTGCTGGGCATAGGACCAAGAGAAAGTTTGGCTCTGCTCAAGGCCAATAATGTGATAAGTGAGAAGAGTGGATGGGCCCTGGAGGAAGAGCACAGAGCTGGGTAGGGGCAGAGCCCCTCTGTGTGAGGGTAGGAACAGAGAACAGCCAAGGAAACCCATGTAACTGCAGAGGCCAGTCCACATGTGGTCAGAGAGACCAGGCCTTGTCCAGGAGCATGTCAAGCTCAGGAATTGCTCAGAAAAGCACACTGGTAGGTCAGGTCAGTCAGTGGGGAAGCTGGCAGTAGATGATAAGAGTTATCATATGAAAGTACCTTGTTATTCTAAGAATTTTGTTTATTCTTGGCCAATGGCTGGAGAAATGTGGACTAGGATGCAGTGCCCTGATAGAGGAGAGAGGTAGGGATGGGTGTGTGTCTAAGGTGGGCCTCTGAGCCCTTCATTACATGATATTGAACACTTTTAACCTGACTTTGCACAGCTCATCTCCAGCTGTCTCCCTCAATTGTGCTTACTGCATCACTTAACATTCTCTTATGTTTTTAAAATTTTATTTAGCTTGTATATTGTTTACATAACTGTTTCTATAAGATACATACCTTTTTTTCTTTCTCAACCCTGTACCTACAAACTAAGTACATGCTCAATTTTTAATAATTAATATAAAGAGGACTGGCCTTTAGAGAGACTTCAAACCAATTGTCAGAAATGGCCATTTACCATAACCCTGGAAAGTAGGATGTTAAAGGAATTATCCTTATAATTCTTCCTTCCTTGTCTATATGGGAATAATGACAGTATCAGCTCAATACTTTCCTAAGCAATAAACTACGTAATTCTCATGCCACAGTTCCTTCAGCATAAGCCCAGTTTCTACTGTTTAAAGCATAAATAAAAACAATAAAATTATACTTCAATAAAAAATATTTTTGATGTGCTCATTGTTCCCTTGAGCACAGATAATTCTTTTCTGTGGGCTTTAGTTCAGAAATGGGGCAACTATTCGGTATAGTTGGGCAAATGGTAAGGTGACCCTGATTAAGAAAACCCTCAACAGATTCATTCATTCATTCATTCATTCCAACAAAAAGAATTCCTTAAATGTCTACTATGTGCATGGAACTGTTCTAGGTACTGTTATGGACTGAGAAGCTTTTGCCTTCAGGGAACACAGGCAATGAATACAGATGTGAACATCATATACCATAGTGCTAAAAAAAAGTTACAGGATAGAGAATTAGAGTGAGTGGTATTTTAGATAAGACATTCAGTGGAGGTCTCTATGAAGATATGGGAGCCAAATGAGTAGGAACTTGGATGAGGTGAGAGAAGAAGCCAAATGATATACATTGGAGAAGAGGGATCTAGCTGGAGCAGGGGGCAAATGTGAAAGCATTGGAGTTTATTGGCTTGCTTGAGAGAATAGCAAGCAAACTGGAGAGTGGGGTCATAGGAGAGAGTTGTAGAAGGTAAAAGTTGGAAAGGAATCCAGAAGCCAAATTACATAGGTCAGAACAAGGGCTTTGTATTTTATTTTACATGAGAAGGAAGTCTATGCAGTTTCTGAGCTGAGTAGTGATATGATTTGACTTAGATTTTAAAAGAATAATCTTGGGGCACCTGGGTGGCTCAGTCAGTTAAGTGTCCAACTCTTGGTTTTGGCTCAGGTCATGATCTCACGGTTTTTGAGTTCAAGCCCCACATCGGGCTCCATGCTGACAGTGTGGAGCCTGCTTGGGATTATTTCTCTCTCCCTCTCTCTGTCCTTCCTCTTTCTCTAAATAAATAAATAAACTTAAAACAAAATAAAATAATAATCTTGCTGCATTTTGGATAATACATGGCTAGGGGATGCAGAGGAAGGAAAAATTTTCTATCTATATCCCTCCAAATTCTGTGGCTGGCCTAACAATTAAAATTCCCTAAGACAGAATAACAGGAGAAAAACAAAATTTATAGGGGAGCCCCATAAAGATATAAGTCTTAAAAGGCAGCCAACAATTGAGGCTTCTATACTTCTATACTTCTGAGTTAAGGAAAGGAGCAGGGGTCTGGGGCTACAGAGGAGGAAGGCAATTCATAGGAAGGTGAGAGGATGAAATGTCCCACAAACAAAGGTTGCCCTGCCCTGCAGATTAGTTTCTTAGGTTAAAAAAAAAATCTCTGGTAATTGCTCTCTTCCTGGAACATGTACATTTCTTACTTTCCAATGTAAATTTCCTTTATAATTGCAGATTTTCCCATATATGGGGAAATCTGTATCTCTTTTAGACAGTTCAAAATGAAGTAAAGAGTTTTTCCTGAGTCTGATGGGTTTTGATATCCTTTAGCTCTAAACAAGCTTCCTGCCAAAGTGGCATATTTTGGGGAGGGAGGGGGCTGTTTTGAACTCCTTCAGAGGCAAGAGTGGAAGCAGAGAGAGCAGTAAAGAGGCTTTGTTCTTGTCCAAGGGAGATATGATGGTATATGACACCAAGGAGGTAGCAGTAGAAATGGTGAGATTTGGTCAGATTTGTGATATAATTAAAAGCTAGTTGTAGTGAGTTGAATGGTGCCACCTCCCCTGGGTGGGGAAGTCCATGTCAAATCTCTGGGACCTGTTTTACCTTATTAAGAAAAGAGCCTTTGCATATGTAATTAATTTAAAGATTTTGAAATGAGGAGGTCATCCTGGATTATCTAAGTGGGTCCTAAATCCGATGACAGATGTCCTTATAAGAGATGTATAGAAACTTGGCACATAATAAAGGTTCTTTCCAGTATTTCCCCTATCCCCACTACCTTCTGACTGACCCTTGTGCTTACTCATGTGGCCCTCCAATGTATAGTGTGACCCTTCTGTTGGGAGCTGTGGGTACAACAAACTATCTCCTCAACTGCAGTCATTTCTTGATCTGTTGGCCTTGTCATACCTAAATTATAATAAAACCTATATTTAAAAACAATAGGTGCAGTGAGAAGGGAGGTTTGGCCTCAGACTTCAATGACATAGCACTAGACTGTTCTTGGCTTGCTAACTGGTTTCACTAGATGCCAACAGCTGCCTGAGAAAGTAATCCTGCCTGCTGATGTGCATTTGTGTTGTGGCTGAAAACTCTATTTGTTGTGTTTGCTAGGTGTTGCCTACATTCAGAACTCAAAAGTTGAGTCTTCCTTGAATTCTGAGCTGAGCTGAGCTACTTACCTAGATTATGGGATGATGCCCCAACAGCATCACTTTTTATATTGACTAGCTGCGCTTACCAAAGCCTCCTCCAAAGGGAGCAAGGAGTGACTTCCCTCCAAGTGCCATGAGAAGGACCTGATCAGTCAAGTAGTCAGTAGTGATACGTGGTAGGGAAACTGAGTTGCTATTCTCCCATGTAGTTCAGCCTGCCTGGTCAACTAAAAAAGAGAGTGCTCTTCAGAGGCACTTGTGAGTTGTGAGCTATACATAGGGTCAGTATGAGGGCATCTACTTCAGAAACCATGGCACCTTGCAAAGGTATTATTTTTGATTTAAATTTTGTGTGGTTGCTTGCCTTGCAGTTGTTGCAATTTGTCCCCTGATGAGTGGAGATAAAGGATCACATTCTTGGAGACAGATGGCACAATATTTAATAAAATAATGGAAAAAGGAACATTTTATCCTTGCTCTACCTAAGACCCTTGAGGATTGATTCTGGGATGGGAAATGCTGGGATAATGTGCATGGGCTACTGCTTACCAGCACACCAAGGGCCTTATCCTCAACACACAGAGCCCCCAAAATACCAATAGGCCACTGTCACTCTCCTTGGAAGTGGATCTTAGATCTATTATACAGTATGGGTTCACCTGAGAGAGGGAAGCCTCCACCCATGAACAAGACCGTTAAGGACTACTAAGAGCTCATCCAGTAAGCATTTAAAGAATAAACAACATAAGAGAGGAGTCAATATGGTGGAGAAGTAGGGGGATCAGAATTTCCCTTGTCCCTCAAACACAGCAGTATTGAGGTCAGAACACTTAGAACACCCAGGAAATCAACCTGCAGAGTGGCAGAAGATCTCCACAGGTGAAAAGAGACAGCTTGGTGGGAGAGAGGTGTGTGTTTGTGAATTGAGAGAGATAAAACGGGCAGCATAGGCAGGAAGGGGAGGGGACCCCTTTTGTGGAGAGACAAAAGGAAGAGAAGAGAGGCTGTGTAAGGGTGGGATTGTATTTGGACAAGAGAAAAACCTCTATGGACCACAGATTGGGGAATGAAAAATAGGGAGAGAGCCAGTTTCTACTTTGCAAACAGCCTTAGGAGTGGAGTTTGGAGTTTTCAGGGTTGGGTGACTTTCTCCAGACAGGAGCCAGCCTGCATGCACCTGGAGGGGGGGAGCCAGCCCCAGGGCATGGTAGTGATCTCAGGGGTGTACTGGGAAAGGATATTCCCCCCCGCCCTCAAGTACTGTGGGAAGAGGGTTTATTGAACCCCCAAGGATAAAAGACTTTTTAGGCGCCAGCCAGAGGCCTTTTGTCAGCTTGACGGAGTGACACTATTCCAGAACCAGGTCCATGTGGAGCAGGATCCTTTAAGACATCAGGTTTTGAATCCCAGCCATGTGCCTAGAGTTGCAGAAGACTGTGGAGCTGGACAAGACACCTGCCCATGCTACTCTGTGAGGGTTGTCTGAACAGTGTGCTTTGAGACACCAGGTCCGGGGAGGAGAGATTGGTGTATCACCATTTTTCTCCCCATTGCCAACATGGTGGGGCTTCAGGGAACAAGACAGTGGTCCCCAGTGGAGGCAGGACCTACTTACACCTACCCCACCACTCCATGCCTGGTAACTGCAATCTACTGGAGTGAGATTGACACTGACCAACCCAGACAGCCTCTCGTTCAGCACAGCCACTGGTCCCAGGTACCAACAGACAACTGTCCTGTGGCTTTGTATGTTATTCTGTTTTTTTTTCCTAATTATTATTTTTTGTTTTATTATTATTATTACTTTTTGCTCTTTTCTTTCCTTTACTTCTCTTCTCTTTTCCCTTCTTTTTCCTTCTATCTTCCTCCTTTGACATCATGCACATAGTTCCTGATTTGATTTTTGGTCAACTAATTTTTTCTTTCTTTCTCTGTTCTGGTTGTTTGTTTAATCTGGCATTTTTTCTCTATTCTTTTTACACCTTTTCTGTATCTCCTTTATTTTCCTCTCTCCCTCTCCCTGGATTGAGCCTCATAGTTTCTTTGATTCTCTGCTTGTTCTTTTTTCCCACCCCTGTCTCTTTTCTCTTTGTATGAGATAAGGTTTCTTCCTCCCCTCCTTTTTCTTTTTTTCCAGGATTACTTCAATGAACAAATCAAAGCACACTCAGTGGAAGGTCTAATCCACCACTATGCGCAGTGAAATAAAGCAACCAAAGATGCAACAACAGAGTGCACACAACACACTCCAAAAACACTTCCTGAAGTGCCAGTCCCTGGACAGTATATGGCCTCTTTTTTAAAAATAGTAGTGCTCACAGGTGCAGGAGTACTAATAACAAGCTATTAAAATACATAAAAGACAGAAAACTAGCCAAAATGATGAAATGGAAAGATTCTTCTCAAAAGAAATTCCAGGAAGAAATGACAGCCAGAGAATTGCTCAAAACAGATATAAACAATATATCTGAAAAAGAATGTAGATTAATAGTCAAAAGACTGATAGCTGGGCTTGAAAAAAGCATAAAAGACAGCAGAGAATCTATTGCTGCAGAGACCAAGAACCTAAGAAATCGTCATGGTGAATTTAGAAATGTTGTAAATGAGATGCAAAATAAACTAGATGGAATAACAGCAAGTATAAGAGAAGCAGAGGAGAGAATAGGTGAAATAGAAGATAACATTATGGAAAATGATGAAGCTGAGAAAAGGAGAGAAAGGAAATTACTAGATCATGAGGGGAGAATTAGAGACCTAAATGATTCAATGAAATGAAATAATATCCATATCATAGGAGTTCCAGATGAAGAGAGAGTGAAAGGGTCAGAAGGTTTATTTGAACAAATTATAGCTGAGAACTTCTCTAATATGGGGAAGGATGCAAAAATCCAAATCCAGGAGGCACAGAGAACTCCCTTCAAAATCAACAAAAAGAGGTCAACACCATCACATATCATAGTGAAACTGGCAAAAAAAAGATACAAAAATAAATGAAGAGAGAATTCTGAAAGCGGGTAGGGACAAACAAGCCTTAACCTACAAGAGTAGACACATAAGGGTAGCAAAAAACCAGTCCAATGAAACATGGCAGGCCAGAAGGGAGTAGCAGGAAATATTCAATGTGCCGAATAGAAAAATATGCAGCCAAGAATCCTTTATCCAGCAAGGTTATCATTCTGAATGGAAGGAGAGATAAAGACTTTCCCACACAAACAAAAACTAAAGGAGTTCATGACCATTAAAACAGCCCTGCAGGAGATCCTAAGGAGGACTCTGTGAGTGAAAAAGCAACAAAGACTACAAAGGACCAGAGACATCACCACAAACATGAAACCTACAGATAACACAATGACACTAAATCCATATCTCTTGAAAACCACTCTGAATGTAAATGAGCTAAATGCCCCAATCAAAAGAGATAGGGTCTCAGAATTGGTAAAAAACAAAAAACAAAAAACAAAAAAGATCCATCTATATGTTGCCTACAAGAGAATCAATTTAAATTTTTTGTTTGTTTGGTTTTTATTTTATATTTGAGATAGACAGACAGAGAAAGAGAAAGAGAGAGAGAGAATGAGCAGGGGAGGGGCAGAGAGAGAGGGAGACACAGAATTGGAAGCAGGCTCCAGGTTCCAAGCTGTCAGTACAGAGCCAGACGCAGGGCTCAAACTCACAGGCAGTGAGATCATGACCTGAGCCAAAGTCAGATGCTTAACTGACTGAGCCACCCAGGCACTCTAAGACTCATTTTAGATTGGAAGTGAGGGGATGGAGAACCATCTATCATGCTACAGGATGTCAAAAGAAAATTGGAGTAGCCATACTTCTATCAGACAAACTAGATTTTAAAACAAAGATTGTAACAAGAGATGAAGGACATTATATCATAACTAAGGGGTCTATACATCAAGAAGAGCTAACAATTATAAACATTTATACTCCCAACATGGAGGAACCCAAATATACACATCGATTAATCACAAACATAAACAAGGAGGGCTTCACAGTGGAATTATATTAGACATTTAAAGTGAATTAATACCTATTATTCTCAAACTATTCCAAAAAACAGAAACAGAAGGAAAGCTTCCAGACTCATTCTCTGAAACCAGCATTACCTTGATTCCCAAACTAGACAAAGAGCCCTCTAAAAAGGACAATTACAGGCCAATAATCCTGATAAACACGGATGTAAAAATTCTCAACAAGATACTAGCAAATAAAATTCAACAGTGTATTAGACGAATTATTCTCTGAGATCAAGTGGAATTCACTCCCAGGCTGCAGGGCTGGCTCAATATTCACAAATCAATCAATGGATACATCACATTAATAGAAGAAAGAATAAGAACCATATGATCCTGTCAATAGATGCAGAAAAAGCATTTGACAAAATACAACATTATTTCTTGATAAAAAGCCTCAAGAAAGTTGGGACAGAAGGACATAGCTTAACACCATAAAAGCTATATATGAAAGGCCCACAGCTAATATCATCCTCAACTGGGAAAAACTGAGAGCTTTTCCCCTGAGCAGGAACATGACAGGGATGTCCACACTCACCACTGCTGTTTAACATAGTGTTGGAAGTCCTAGCCTCAGCAATCAGACAACAAAATGAAATAAAAGATATCCAAATTGGCAAAGAAGTCAAACCATGTATCACCATGATGTGATACTCTGCATGGAAACCCTGAAAGACTCCATGAAGAAATTACTAGAACGGATACATGAATTCAGCAAAGTCACAGTATATAAAATTAATGTACAAAAATCAGTTGCATTTCTATACACTAATAATGAAGCAATGGAAAAAGATATCAAGTAATCAATCCCATTTACAATTGCACCAAGAACCATAAAATACCTAGCAATAAATCTAACCAAAGAGGTAGAAGATCTGCACACTGAAAACTATAGAAAGCTTATGAAAGAAATTGAAGAAGACACAAAGAAATGGAAAAAAATTCCATGCTCATGGATTGGGAAGAACAAATATTGTTAAAATGTATATACCACCCAAAGCAATCTATATATTCATGCAATCCCTATCAAAATAGCACCAGTGTTCTTCACAGAGCTAGAACAAACAATCCTAAGAGATATATGGAACCACTAAAGACCCCAAATAGTGAAAGTAATGTTGAAAAAGAAGACCAAAGCTGGAGGCATCACAATCCCAGACTTTAGCCTGTACTACAAAGCTGTAATCATCAAGACAGTATGGTACTGGCACAAAAACAGACATATAGACCAATGGAATAGAATAGAGAAACCAGAAATGGACCCGCAAATGTATGGCCAACTAATCTTTGACAAAGCAAGAAAGAGTATCCAATGGAAAAAAAGACAGTCTCTAAAAATGGTGCTGGGAGAACTGGACAGGAACATACAGAGGGATGAAACTGTACCACTTTCTTACACTATACCCAAAAATAAACTTAAAATGGATGAAAGACCAAAATGTGAAAACCATCAAAATCCTGTAGGAAAAAAACAGGCAACAATCTCTTTGACCTTGGTCGCAACTTCTTACTTGACATGTCTTTGAAGGCAAGGGAAATAAAAGCAAAAATGAACTATTGGGAGCTCATCAAGATAAAAACTCCTGCACGACAAAGGAAACAATCAACAAAACTAAAAGGCAACTGACAGAATGGGAGAAGATATTTGCAAGTGTCATATTGGATAAAGGGTTAGTATACAAAATCTATAAATAATTTACCAAACTCAACACCCGAAAAACAAATAATCTAGTGAAGAAATGGGCAGAAGACATGAATAGACACTTTTCCAAAGAAGACACTCAGATGGCTAGCAGACCCATGAAAAGATGCTCAACATCACTCATCATCAGGGACATACAAATCAAAACAACACTGAAATGCCCCCTCATACCAGTCAGAGTGGCTAAAATTAACAAATCAGGAAAAAACAGATGTTGGCAAGAATGTGGAGAAAGGGGAACCCTCTTGCACTGTTGGTGGGAATGCAAACTGATGCAGCCACTCTGGAAAACAGTGAGGAATTTCTTCAAAAAATTAAAAATAGAATTACCCTATGACCCAACAATAGCACCACCAGGAATTTATCCAAACGATACAGGAGTGATGGAACATGTACCCCAATGTTTATAGTGGTGTTATCAACAATAGCTATATTATGGAAAGAGCCTAAATGTCCATCAACTGATGAATGAATAAAGAAGATGTGGTATAAATATACAATGGAATACTACTCAGCAATGAAAAATAATGAAATCTTACCATTTTCAACAACATGGATAGAACTGGAGGTTATTATGCTAAGTGAAGTAAGTCAGAGAAAGACTCATATCATATCATATCAAAATTCACTCATATGTGGGCTTTGAGAAATTTAACAGAAGACCATAGGAGAAGGGAAGGAAAAATAAATTACAAACAGAGAGGGAGGCAAACCATAAGAGACTCTTAAATACAGAGAACAAACAGGGTTTATGGCGGTGGGGGGTTGGGAGGGAAGGGAAAATGGGTGACGGGTATTGAGGAAGGCACTTGCTAGGATTAGCACTGGGTGTTGAATAACAGGAATCTATTCCTGAAGCCAACACTACATTGTATGTAAGTTAACTTGACAATAAATTCCTAAAAAAAAAAAAAAAAAGGATAAACAACAGTTGGGGACAGATAGACAAAAAAAAGTGAAAAACTGGTGGTTTGGATTAAGGGGGATACCTGTGCTATCCACAAAAAGGCTGCTATTTTTCTCTAAGGACAAATCCATGTCTCTGGGCTGGAAAGCCTTGAGGTGAGAGATTACTGCCTCAAAGGAAAGCTTCCAGGCCCCCTTGCCATTCCCTTCCTCTGTAACCATCTACAAGGTCCATGCTGATTTACTAGCAGGAGACAGAAACTAAAAACCGTGTTTCAGATGACTAAAAGCCTAAAACAAAACTAAAAGCAAGAAACAAAGAGAAAAGGAAAACAAAATAAGACAAAGCAAATACCTGAATACAGGGAGAAAATAAAGGTAAATAAATAAATTCTATAATCAATTAATCAATCAATGTAAGAACAAAAGTCTAAAATATAACCCATTGGAAACTCAAAATTCTACACTAATATTTATATTAATGTTAATACATTGACAGTTGTATAAAATTTTATATTAATATTTATATACTATTGTATAAATAAAATTTATATATAATAATTACATATAACAGTTTATATACTAAAAGAATTTGAATAACAGAAAAATACAAAAGGGTGCTGATTGACTTTTGTGTTTCTATGGCATAGGCTCTAAATAACTCTGCATTTGCTGAAATGCATCCAACTGACACAGCTTCATAGACTTAATCAATGCTGAGGCCCAAATTATAGTTATACCTAGGGATACAATTAAATTTGAACATTGTACCCCCTATAATCTTAAGGAAGTAAATAAGTATAAAATAGAGAAAAAATAGGTATGACTCAGGGTGCCTGGGTGGCTTAGTCAGTTAAATGTCTGACTTTGGCTCAGGTCATGATCTCATGGCTCATGAGTTTGAGCCCTACATTGGGCTCTGTGCTGACAGCTCAAAGCCTGGAGCCTGCTTTGGATTCTGTGTCTCCTTCTGTCTATATGTCTACCCCACCTTGTGCTCTCTCTCTCTCTCTCTCTCAAAAAATAAATAAACATTAAAAAAATAGATATGACTCACTTTAATGATAGCCTTGCCTAGATTTCCCATAACCATAGTAACTATTGCTCTAAAATGTTCAACAGTACACATGAACATTCTAAACACCGTGAGTAATAAGGTAAATTAAATCAAGTCTTCTGCACTTACAATTGTCTTGATAAAATGGGACTCTAGCGACCCCTACTCAAAATGGGCCAAATTAAGTTAAAATAGGGGCATTGAGTTAAAATTATTATATAAAATCTGATTAATAAAAGCCAAATTTTTTCTGGTTCTAACCTGGAAAAAATAAGTGTTGCCTCATGGTGGATTACTAAAACCCTAATGCTGTGGTCCCCATACCCAATATTCAGTATTATCAAAGTTACTGACCATCTAATCCACAACTGGTACACGTCTTGCTAATATAGATTTGGCTAAAATTGTTCTGTTCAGTGTCCATTTCAACAGGCTGTCAGCCACAGTTTGCCTTCAACCTCAAAGCTACACAGTATATTTCAAGGCTACCCCTGAGGTACCTCAACAACTTTGTCATGGCATGCAATCTTTGCAAACAAGATCTTAACTGTACTCACCTCACCCAAAAGCACAAGAATGTCATCATATTGATGTCCTTGTTCTCATTTGACAGATTACTAAGGACATAGAAGTCCAAATATTTCAGTCCTTTCTGGGTTCTGTGGAAACATTTTCCTCATTTACAAATTTTACTTAATCTTACTAATGCTGCCACAAATCAGCCCACCTTAAGGAGGCCTCCCTACAACAAAAGACTTAAGATCTGTCCCAACTGAAATCATCAGGAACTCCCATGTGCCTCAGAGACTCCTTCACTATGAAGGCTTTGACCACATTTTCTCACTTAAGTCTTTGAATCGCTTAGGATGGGCCATAGGTTGCCCAAGGTCTTCTGATGCAAGAAACTGCCATCCGCAGCCTCATGATATACACCATCAAAAACAAACAAACAGGGGCTCCTGAGTGGCTCAGTTGTTAAGTATCTGACTCTGGATTTTGGCTCAGGTCATGATCTCACAATTTGTGAGTTTGATTCCTGCTTGGGACTTTTTGTCTCCCTCTCTCCTTGCCCTTCCCCTGCTCATGCTCACTCTCACTCTCTTTCCAAATAAATAAGTAAACAAACAAACAAATAACAAATAAGTAAACAAAAAACAAAATAGTTACTTACTGGCTTTTGCTGGAAGTAGAGGCTCTCATAGACCCTGAACTTCTGTCCTTTCCATATCTGGTTGCCTATTTTGCTTTGGGTCATGAAAACAGTACTCACAAGCTCACCATGACTATCAAGCTCTCTTTAATACATAATGGAGCCAAACCTGAGGCTTCTCATATATTCCATCTACAGGCGGGGGGTGGCTTCCTTTGTCTTCAGTCCTTTGCCAGATTGCCATAGTGCTGGAAGAGGTCATTCTTGCCCTAGACCTCTTGGCTACTTGGATATTCCCTTGAGATTAACTAATTGAACAGCATTTGGAGTTCATAGACTATAGATTGTACTGCCAATCATCAAAAATAATGGAGCTCAGTGGAATATTGCTGCTTTTCATTCCTTAGCCAGAATATCCCTGATAAAGAAGAGGATCCAAGGATCAATGCAACTGGCCAAACTTTAGGCATTCAGTCATTTTAGCATTGGATACCCCAGAAAGATCTCCACCTTGCCCCAGGCCTGAATCTCTCTTAATTTATGACCCATGGGATGACTTGCATTGAATACCAACTTTAAAATTTTTCATCTCATCTTTCTCTATATGTAAAGGAGGAAATGTCTCACCTCTGTATCTATAAAGACTCAGTATATATGAGATTCTTTGTCTTCTCTCTTTATACATGTTTGTTATTGCTCCCATTCAATTAGGGCTGAAGACCAGATGAAGAATGCATATTATTATCCTGAGACCCACTGATCATAGATTGCCCCACAACCCAGGTAACTGTTTATCTAATATGGGACCCATTTGAGCATAAATTTCCACCTTACAAAATCAAGGCAAAACAAAACTGTCAAGGGCAGCTGAATGTCTTCTGTTGACTGTTGGTCTCCTTATCATTGACCTGCTTGCTTTCATTGGTTTGCAATCTGGAGGCCCAAATCTTCCAAGTAAGCCATTATTTTAATCAGACATGGCAAATACTAAGCCCTATGTGCTTTCTAGTTTGCATAAGACTAGCCCTATAACCCAAAGACTGTCACTGATGAAACCAATCACTGAGGCAAAGGTCCTACAACTATTGGCTAAATTGGAAAGCCTGCCTACAGACTAATGCTGGAGTTCCAACCTCAGCCACAGATATTTTAGTTGCCAAGTAATCTGACACCATATTAACAACATACTGCCCCCCCAAGGTCTATCAAAGATAGTAAACAATTCACTCTGAAAGGGCTTTTCAAAAGCAAACTAGCCAATCCAGAGCCCACACCTGTAACCACCTTTTTTTTTTGTCAGACACTCCCACTCTGAGCCACAATCCACCTGTCCTAATCACCCCAAGGCCAGGTACCAGACAACTAGGGGCAGCCCCTATGCACCACCACCTGCTTAAATTATTCAAACCACCAATCTAGAGCCTGTTCACACTACTTTGTTCCTTCCCATAGAAACCACAGCAAAGTCTCTTGACCTCATTTTTTCCTACTCCATGTGCCTCTTGACCAACCTGGTACTTCCCTGTGTGACATCATGTAGTATGATGATGGGCCCCCTTTTCTTAGGATCTGTGAGAATAATAAATTATGTTTTCAATGACACTGATCTGTTGACCTTGTTGTACCTAAATAATAATAAAACCTATGTTTAAAATTACCTAAGCCATAATCCTGGTCACCCTACCTTTCAGGTTTATCAATGGGAGAGCCCCACGGCTATCTCTCCAAGGTGGTAAGATGAACCTTCTGTCCACTCTACACTGGGGCCCACTGGTGGCCTTGTTGCTTCTTCCCTTATCCCACAAAGCCCTCTTCTCCTACCCCAGCAATGCTGCACCCTACCTGGAATACTATATCCTGAGCTGGGAAGAGCCTCTTCCTTCTACTTTTCTGAGGATGGTTGTGAGGGTGGATTTAACTGCCTCTTGCTTACTCAGAGCTCATGTGTCTAGCTTCTCTGTGAAAGGACCTACCAAGTTGGAGGAAAAAGACTCTCAGAGTTAGGATTTAATCTTTTTTTTTTTTAATTTTTTTTAACGTTTATTTATTTTTGAGACAGAGAGAGACAGAGCATGAATGGGGGAGGGGTAGAGAGAGAGGGAGACACAGAATTGGAAGCAGGAAGAAGGCTCCAGGCTCCGAGCCATCAGCCCAGAGCCAGACGCGGGGCTCGAACTCACGGACCGCGAGATCGTGACCTGAGTTGAAGTCGGACGCTTAACCGACTGAGCCACCCAGGTGCCCCAGGATTTAATCTTTAAACAAATACACTTGCACCATATGTCATATTCCTGACAATTTAAAAAGACCCAGTAACCATCTGATCATCCTTTTAATTTTATTATTTTTATTTTTTGATAAGTTGATTAAAAAATTATGTTGACTGTAATCTATCTTCTGTAACATGTAATATGGAGGTTTTTTCCCAGTTTTATTGAGAAATAATTCACACACATCACTATAGCTTAACATCTATAGCATAATTGTATTCTTTTAATTCTAAAAGGCAGAGCCTTACTTTTCTTATACTATTAATAGTTCTCATTTATTCCCTTGAGATAGCTGATAGTAACATGAAGAGACCACCCTTACATGGGGAAGTCATCTCTCAGACCCTTAAAGTTATTTTCTTCATCACTATTAGAAGGTGGCATTGTGTATGTGTGTATTTTATTTACTCACTCTTGCCTACAGGGTGATAAGAAACTTTTGTTTTGGTCAAGGTAAATTAAGTAAAGTGTGAGTGGTAAAGTGGATGACTATGACATGACATGTTCACCACCACTACCACTATCAAGAGCTAATGATGTAGGCTATCTACATCATGAAGAATGTGAACCTAAAAAAGCAGAGTGCAGGTGAGGACTAGTTATTACCTTGGTCAGACTATTCTTGCCCTGGACATTGAGCTATGCTCTTTGAAAATGATTCATTTATTATTATTTTTTTATCATTTTAGAAGTGCCACAGGTTGCCTTTAATTATGTTATTATGAAACTCTAAGTCTCTAAATTAATGCTAGGCTATTAGAATTTTAGTGTGGGTTGTACTACACAATTCAGCACTGAATTATTTCTACCTTACACTGGTCACCATGGATCCCTCTACAGTAGAGGTAACTTCTCATCATTTTGGTTTTGGTAGAGATTTCTATTTCTCTTTCACAGCATGAACAAATATTAGGTGCTCTTTAAATGCTTAGACAAGTATGTAGTCTTGTCTTTTATCAACTCACATAAAGAGAATCAGTGACAATATCTCATGAATCTTTGGGTTAAAATCATATAGAATAAAGTCAACAAGTCAAGGGATTCCTAATTTAGTTAAGAAATTAAGTTCTATTGCCAAAAATGTGGGCTTTAGCACATGACACTGATGTAAACACACACACACACACACACACACACACACACACACACAAAATCAGCCATCCATTATTCTCTTCATACATTTGTAGCTTTATGAAAGTTATCAGTATGTTAGGGCTGCATTCCAAATGCCTCTGCTCTGAATGGCCTGTGGGAGAGATGGCATAGGAGACAATTTTCTCCCATTTCTCAACTCACAACTGATGCAAGATCTCTGTTAGGCAAAAAGGCAGAGAAACCAGCAATAGCTCACCCAAAAGCAAATCCATTAACTTTGAGATAAGTGTATCCCAAGTTTCCTGGTCTTTTTTGCTTTTATGTTTTCTTACACCCTTACCAGTTGGTCTACATAGAGTCAAGTTGTTCAAAGTGTGATCTATGGGCCAGTAGCCTTGACTTCCTCCAGGAGGTTGTTGGAAATGCAGAATATCAGACTGCCTAGCCCCACACCCACCAAGTCAGAATCTGCATTTTAATAAGATCCCAGAGTAAAATAGATGTATCTCTAGTTTGAGAAGCACTGTTCTAAGAAAACTAAAATAAAGAATCCATTTTCATCTTGTGCAGTTTTTGCCATTTTTGGGGATTTTTTTTTTTGGCCAGATTTTGGAAAAAATAGAATGGAGGTGGGAGGGTGGGGGAAATGATGGAACGTTTAGTCCTTTGAGTTGTTGGTTCTAACTTAGCTAAGTCAATGGTAGTTTCCAGTGTGACATTTGCTGTACAATAATTGAGAGAAATTAAAAGGACTGGATTTGTATTTCAATGAGTACTACTGATGTGGAATAAGCAAATGTAAAATCAGGATGACCAACTATCCCTATATTCAATAAATTAAAAAGTCCTTTGCCTAGTAAATCATGTAAAATATCCTTTCCTTTTCTATTGAGTCAGCAAATATTTATTAAGAATTTGTTAACTTCTGGATCTATAAGAATGAATAAAATGTCTTCCAGTCTTGAAAGCTTCATAATCTAATGAAACTCAAATAATTTTTACACAAATTGTGCACAAGCTATTTCAAGAATAATAAGAACTTATCATATGATAATTCTTCTCTAGAAGGTCTCACATAGGTGCTATGTAGAATGTATCCTCTAGTTGCAGAGATGATGTCATGGGTTACATGTGGGCCCCTCTAAGATGATTTTAGTCATGAATTCAGAGCTCACACCCCACTGTGATAGCATTCTTCTTGCTAGAAATGGTTAGATAATAAATGAGCAAGAAAGAAATAGGCTTGAGATAAATGGATGGTTTTTCTTTCTAGTGTGTGCAATGAGCACAACTCTGGGACTTAGCATTTGATTACTAATGAGGACTTTGGAACCAGACAAAACTGATTCCAATTCCATCTGATTTGATCATGTACTATGGGAATATATTATGTTATATTGGGTTAAGCTGATGGAATAATACACATGGATGCTATATACTATTCTTGAAAATTTTGGTGAGAAACTATTTCAAAATAAAATATATGTATAAAAGAATCCAATCTGATATTTCACTGCTCTAGATCCTAAAAGGACTTTGCTTACTGAATCTTAGTTTCCTTCATTTTCTATAAAGTGGTTACAATACTATAAACCATAATAGTTGTAGTAACATAACTATATATACCATGGTTGTAGTATATATATGCCAGACCATAGTCTAGTATATATCTGTTGCTTTTTAAATCGCTGAGTATACATTCCCCATATCTTAAAGAAATCACTCATTTGTATTTTGTCCTGACTGAACTTTCAGTTAATGGTCTCTGGTGTCTCTTAGACAAGAGTATGAGTTTGGACGGAGATATTAATCAGATTAAACCAATTTAAAAGTATCAGATATCCATTGGTGTTGAACAGACCACTCTTAAATTTAACAATTAAACAACAATATTTGTTATTTCTCACAATTCTAGATGGGCAATTTTTCTGCTGGTTTCACCTGAGTTTACTCATGTGGCTGAATTTAGCTAGTGAGTTAGAAAAGAATTGGGCTTATGTTGGACATCTTGGTTGAAGTGTATGGGCCTCAGCTGATATGGTTGAGCCTCCCTCTTCTGAGCACCTTTTCCTTTCATGGGATTTCTTTTTATTTATTTATTTATTTATTTTTTAATATATGAAATTTACTGTCAAATTGGTTTCCATACAACACCAAGTGCTCATCCCAAAAGGTGCCCTCCTCAATACCCATCACCCACCCTACCCTCCCTCCCACCCCCCATCAACCCTCAGTTTGTTCTCTGTTTTTAACAGTCTCTTATGCTTTGGCTCTCTCCCACTCTAACCTCTTTTTTTTTTCCTTCCCCTCCCCCATGGGTTTCTGTTAAGTTTCTCAGGATCCACATAAGAGTGAAACCATATGGTATCTGTCTTTCTCTGAATGGCTTATTTCACTTAGCATCACACTCTCTAGTTCCATCATGTTGCTACAAAAGGCCATATTTCATTCTTTCTCATTGCCACGTAGTATTCCATTGTGTATATAAACCACAATTTCTTTATCCATTCATCAGTTGATGGACATTTAGGCTCTTTCCATAATTTGGCTATTGTTGAGAGTGCTGCTATAAACATTGGGGTACAAGTGCCCCTATGCATCAGTACTCCTGTATCCCTTGGATAAATTCCTAGCAGTGCTATTGCTGGGTCATAGGGTAGGTCTATTTTTAATTTTCTGAGGAAGCTCCACACTGCTTTCCAGAGCGGCTGCACCAGTTTGCATTCCCACCAAGAGTGCAAGAGGGTTCCCGTTTCTCCACATCCTCTCCAGCATCTATAGTCTCCTGATTTGTTCATTTTGGCCACTCTGACTGGCGTGAGGTGATATCTGAGTGTGGTTTTGATTTGTATTTCCCTGATAAGGAGCGACGTTGAACATCTTTTCATGGGACTGTTGGCCATCCGGATGTCTTCTTTAGAAGTGTCTATTCATGTTTTCTGCCCATTTCTTCACTGGGTTATTTGTTTTTCGGGTGTGGAGTTTGGTGAGCTCTTTATAGATTTTGGATACTAGCCCTTTGTCCGATATGTCATTTGCAAATATCTTTTCCCATTCCGTTGGTTGCCTTTTAGTTTTGTTGGTTCTTTCCTTTGCTGTGCAGAAGCTTTTTATCTTCATAAGGTCCCAGTAATTCATTTTTGCTTTCAATTCCCTTGCCTTTGGGGATGTGTCGAGTAAGAGATTGCTACGGCTGAGGTCAGAGAGGTCTTTTCCTGCTTTCTCCTCTAAGGTTTTGATGGTTTCCTGTCTCACATTCAGGTCCTTTATCCATTTTGAGTTTATTTTTGTGAATGGTGTGAGAAAGTGGTCTAGTTTCAACCTTCTGCATGTTGCTGTCCAGTTCTCCCAGCACCATTTGTTAAGGGACTGTCTTTTTTCCATTGGATGTTCTTTCCTGCTTTGTCAAAGATGAGTTGGCCATACGTTTGTGGGTCTAGTTCTGGGGTTTCTATTCTATTCCATTGGTCTACGTGTCTGTTTTTGTGCCAATACCATGCTGTCTTGATGATGACAGCTTTGTAGTAGAGGCTAAAGTCTGGGATTGTGATGCCTCCTGCTTTGGTCTTCTTCTTCAAAATTACTTTGGCTATTCGGGGCCTTTTGTGGTTCCATATGAATTTTAGGATGGCTTGTTCTAGTTTCGAGAAGAATGCTGGTGCAATTTTGATTGGGATTGCATTGAATGTGTAGATAGCTTTGGGTAGTATTGACATTTTGACAATATTTATTCTTCCAATCCATGAGCAGGGAATGTCCTTCCATTTCTTTATATCTTCTTCAATTTCCTTCATAAGCTTTCTATAGTTTTCAGCATATAGATCTTTTACATCTTTGGTTAGATTTATTCCTAGGTATTTTATGCTTCTTGGTGCAATAGTGAATGGGATCAGTTTCTTTATTTGTCTTTCTCTTGCTTCACTGTTAGTGTATAAGAATGCAACTGATTTCTGTACATTGATTTTGTATCTTGCAACTTGGCTGAATTCATGTATCAGTTCTAGCAGACTTTTGGTGGAGTCTATCGGATTTTCCATGTATAATATCATGTCATCTGCAAAAAGCGAAAGCTTGACTTCATCTTTGCCAATTTGGATGCCTTTGATTTCCTTTTGTTGTCTGATTGCTGAAGCTAGAACTTCCAGCACTATGTTAAACAACAGCAGTGAGAGTGGGCATCCCTGTCGTGTTCCTGATCTCAGGGATAAAGCTCTCACTTTTTCCCCGTTGAGGATGATGTTAGCTGTGGGCTTTTCATAAATGGCTTTTATGATCTTTAAGTATGTTCCTTCTATCCCGACTTTCTCAAGGGTTTTTATTAAGAAAGGGTGCTGGATTTTGTCGAAGGCCTTTTCTGCATCGATTGACAGGATCATATGGTTCTTCTCTTTTTTTTTTTGTTAATGTGATGTATCACGTTGATTGATTTGTGAATATTGAACCAGCTCTGCATCCCAGGAATGAATCCCACTTGATCATGGTGAATAATTCTTTTTATATGCTGTTGAATTCGATTTACTAGTATCTTATTGAGAATTTTTGCATCCATATTCATCAGGGATATTGGCCTGTGGTTCTCTTTTTTTACTGGGTCTCTGTCTGGTTTAGGAATCAAAGTAATACTGGCTTCATAGAATGAGTCTGGAAGTTTTCCTTCCCTTTCTATTTCTTGGAATAGCTTGAGAATGATAGGTATTATCTCTGCTTTAAACATCTGGTAGAACTCCCCTGGGAAGCCATCTGGTCCTGGGCTCTTATTTGTTGGGAGATTTTTGATAACCGATTCAATTTCTTCGCTGGTTATGGGTCTGTTCAAGCTTTCTATTTCCTCCTGATTGAGTTTTGGAAGTGTATGGGTGTTTAGGAATTTGTCCATTTCTTCCAAGTTGTCCAATTTGTTGGCATATAATTTTTCAAAGTATTCCCTGATAATTGTTTGTATCTCTGAGGGATTGGTTGTAATGATTCCATTTTCATTCATGATTTTATCTATTTGGGTCATCTCCCTTTTCTTTTTGAGAAGCCTGGCTAGAGGTTTGTCAATTTTGTTTATTTTTTCAAAAAACCAACTCTTGGTTTCCTTGATCTGCTCTACAGTTTTTTGAGATTCTATATTGTTTATTTCTGCTCTGATCTTTATTATTTCTCTTCTTCTGCTGGGTTTAGGCTGCCTTTGCTGTTCTGCTTCTATTTCCTTTAGGTGTGCTGTTAGATTTTGTATTTGGGATTTTTCTTGTTTCTTGAGATAGGCCTGGATTGCAATGTATTTTCCTCTCAGGACTGCCTTCACTGCGTCCCAAAGTGTTTGGATTTTTGTATTTTCATTTTCGTTTGTTTCCATATATTTTTTAATTTCTTCTCTAATTGCCTGGTTGACCCACTCATTCTTTAGTAGGGTGTTCTTTAACCTCCATGCTTTTGGAGGTTTTCCAGACTTTTTCCTGTGGTTGATTTCAAGCTTCATAGCATTGTGGTCTGAAAGTATGCATGGTATAATTTCAATTCTTGTAAACTTATGAAAGGCTGTTTTGTGACCCAGTATATGATCTATCTTGGAGAATGTTCCATGTGCACTCGAGAAGAAAGTATATTCTGTTGCTTTGGGATGCAGAGTTCTAAATATATCTGTCAAGTCCATCTGATCCAATGTATCATTCAGGGCCCTTGTTTCTTTATTGACTGTGTGTCTAGCTGATCTATCCATTTCTGTAAGTGGGGTGTTAAAGTCCCCTGCAATTACCACATTCTTGTCAATAAGGTTGCTTATGTTTATGAATAATTGTTTTATATATTTGGGGGCTCCCGTATTCAGCGCATAGACATTTATAACTGTTAGCTCTTCCTGATGGATAGACCCTGTAATTATTATATAATGCCCTTCTTCATCTCTTGTTACAGCCTTTAATTTAAAGTCTAGTTTGTCTGATAGAAGTATGGCTACTCCAGCTTTCTTTTGGCTTCCAGTAGCATGATAAATAGTTCTCCATCCCCTCACTCTCAATCTGAAGGTGTCCTCAGATCTAAAATGAGTCTCTTGTAGACAGCAAATAGATGGGTCTTGTTTTTTTTATCCATTCTGATACCCTATGTCTTTTGGTTGGCTCATTTAATCCATTTACATTCAGTGTTATTATAGAAAGATACGGGTTTAGAGTCATTGTGATGTCTGTATGTTTTATGCTTGTAGTAATGTCTCTGGTACTTTGTCTCACAGAGTCCCCCTTAGGATCTCTTGTAGGGCTGGTTTAGTGGTGACAAATTCCTTCAGTTTTTCTTTGTTTGGGAAGACTTTTATCTCTCCTTCTATTGTAAATGACAGACTTGCTGGATAAAGGATTCTCGGCTGCATATTTTTTTCTCTTTAGCACACTGAAGATATTGTGCCAATCCTTTCTGGCCTGCCAAGTTTCAAAAGAGAGATCAGTCACGAGTCTTATAGGTCTCCCTTTATATGTGAGGGCACGTTTATTCCTTGCTGCTTTCAGAATTTTCTCTTTATCCTTGTATTTTGCCAGTTTCACTATGATATGTCGTGCAGAAGATCCATTCAAGTTCCGTCTGAAGGGAGTTCTCTGTTCTTCTTGAATCTCAATGCCTTTTTCCTTCCCCAGTTCAGGGAAGTTCTCAGCTATAATTTCTTCAAGTACCCCTTCAGCACCTTTCCCTCTCTCTTCCTCCTCTGGGATACGAATTATGCGTATATTTCTTTTTAGTGTATCACTTAGTTCTCTAATATTCCCCTCATACTCCTGGATTTTTTTATCTCTCTTTCTCTCAGCTTCCTTTTTTTCCATAATGTTATCTTCTAGTTCACCTATTCTCTCCTCTGCCTCTTCAATCCGAGCCATTGTCGTTTCCATTTTGTTTTGCATTTCGTTTAAAGCGCTTTTCAGCTCCTCGTGACTGTTCCTTAGTCCCTTGACCTCTGTGGCAAGAGATTCTCTGCTGTCCTCTATACTGTTTTCAAGCCCAGCGATTAATTTTATGACTATTATTCTAAATTCACTTTCTGTTATATTATTTAAATCCTTTTTGATCAGTTCATTAGCTGTTGTTATTTCCTGGAGATTCTTCTGAGGGGAATTCTTCCGTTTGGTCATTTTGGATAGTCCCTGGAGTGGTGAGGACCTGCAGGGCACTTCCCCTGTGCTGTGGTGTATAACTGGAGTTGGTGGGCGGGGCCGCAGTCCGACCTGATGTCTGCCCCCAGCCCACCACTGGGGCCACAGTCAGACTGGTGTGTGCCTTCTCTTCCCCTCTCCTAGGGGCGGGATTCACTGTGGGGTGGCGTGGCCCATCTGGGCTACTTGCACACTGCCAGGCTTGTGGTGCTGGGGATCTGGGGTGTTAGCTGTGGTGGGTAGGCAAGGTGCACAGGGGCAGGAGGGGCAGGCTTAGCTCGCTTCTCCTTAGGTGATCCACTTCAGGAGGGGCCCTGTGGCAGCAGGAGGGGGTCATGGGATTTCTTAAACTGAACAAGGCTCTTCTGGGCCTCTTCAGGGCATGGTGGTATCAGGTTCCAAAGGAGTAAAGGCAGAAGCTGCAAGACCACTTGCAGCCTTGCTCTGGCACTTAGTTGCACAATATCACTCCCACCACCTCCTATCACTTAAAGCAAGTCACAGGCCAAATTTAAAAGGTGATGAAATAGACTCCAACTTTTGATAGGAATTGCTACAAAGAATTGTGGTCATGTGTAATCTACCACAGCAATCTCCTCTCTCCTGGGACTCGGAATATGGGGCAGAGTGCTGTTAAAAACTGATGAGAAAAGGCTAGAGTTAATTCATTTCATAGGGGAAATTCCAACAAGACAGCATGTTAATTAGTTTCTGCTTCCAAATCCTACATACTCTTTCCTGACCTTTTTAAACCTGTTTCTTCAGCTATTCATTAGATTCTGTGAACTCCCCCATATCTTTATTATAAATTCTCCTTATTCATTCTTGATTTGGATAGAGTTGGCTTCTGATGCCTACATTTTAAAAACCTGATATGAATAGCTCCTTCACAGAGCTGCAGTGAGGATCAAATGAGATAATATAAATGAGGCATTAAGCAGAGTCTAGACTTATAAGAAACTCTTAATACACTTAGTTATTACGATTACAGTGATTTCAACTTTGGAGGGGTGACTAGAGAGAAAAGTAAAGAAGAATGGTATTAAACAGATTATTGCTTTCTCTCCTAGGGTCACTAGAAGCTTTGGAACTGAGGCTGAACCTGGCTCTGTGAGTCAGCCCTCTTTTTATAACTTTTATGACCCTCAACAGACACAAAGAATCTCAATCCAGTCACTGGAAAATTTTATATTTATTTTCATATGATTCCATAATGAATTTACTCTCTATAGAAGGAGGACCAGTTCCTGTCCAGAAACTCCCACCTCCTGTAGCACAATTCCTTCAGAGTATTACAATAGATATTAAAGTAAATAGCAGGAACACAAGAACAGGGTCATACTGGTGACAGTGATCCTATCAAGGTATCATCCTCTCTGTGTTTCCCTTCCAAAGATTTTATACTTTCTGGTGGATTCACTTGTTAGAAGTTACAGTCTTCAATGACCTGACATACACTCAATGCAAATGGGAATTTTGAAATGATAAATATGGCATCTCAAAATCAGAGAGTAAAAGTACTACTTGATAAATAACAAGTGGGGGACTAAAGAGAGCTATGCTTCAACCATATGCTCACATAAATTCCATATAAATCCAATATTTAAATGTAAGAAACAAATTTATTAAAGGACTAGAGGAAAAAGATTTATTTTCAGGTCTTTCAAGTGGAAAAGCCCATATAACTATGACTCAAAATCAGTAGAGATAAAAGGTTGATAAATTGACAACATAAAAGTTTAGAGAGTTGTGTATGACAAAAAATACACACACAAATCCAAATTCATAGACAAATACATAGACAAATCCAAAACACAAATGTCAAATTGAGAATACTTTTCAAATCATATCAGAGACATAAGGCTAATCTCCCTAATAAAAAAAGCCTAAAATAATTAATACAAAAGAAAAGGAAAGCTAACAGAAAAATAAGAAACAATTGAGGAAAAATAAAAAATAAATGATTCCTATATATAGTCATTTCAGGAACAAACTTGTTAAATACATATACAAAACTTAAAACTATACTGAGATAGCATTTTCATCTCTCAAATTGACAAAACCTGCAAGATTTTTTGGCAGGGATGTGGTGGGAAAATGGGTCCTCCTCAAACATTTCTGCTGGGAGAATAAGCTAATACAATCCTTACAAAGGGCAGTTGTCAATTAATGTGAAAATTATAAATGTTATACTTCTCCACCCAGAAGTTACACTTTTAGAAGATTGCCCTAAAAATATATTCACAAACATATGAAATAATTTGTAATAGCAAAGATTAAAAACAACTTGAATTTGCATCAATAGACAACTTAAATTGACAACCTTCATACAACCTTCATAAATAGACAACCTTCATACAATAGAACTCATTCAGTGGTTAAAGAGAAAAAAGAAATGAGAAGGCTTTTTATGTACTGTTCTGGAAGTTTCTCTAAGATTTAATAAGAAAAAAAGCAAAGTACAGAACAATGGGGATAGTGTGTCACCATTTGTGGTTAAAAAATAGGTGGGCAGAGGAGAATACATTTTGAAATGTATAAATGTTTTTGTCAGCATATGCATCCAAAAGCTGTGGGAGCTTACACACACACACGCACACACACACACACACACACCACACCACACACATGTATAGTAGCAGGATGAAGGTGGGAATTGGAGATGGGGAAGGAAGATCTTTCACTGTTATACTGTCTTGTGTTTTTTTGCTTTTTGAATTAAATATATTGCTTAGCCAAAAATAGTAATAATTAAAACAACATCAAAGAAAAAATAAAGGTCCTGTCCTTTAAGGAAAACACAAATTGAAGGCCTTCCATATGCTGAAATTCTAATAAGAATAATTACATGACTAACATTTGTAGAATCTATACATTTATAAAGTATTATCCTCTAGTCTTTGATATCCTTGGACTGTATTATTTCTTCCTTAATTCTTAAAACAACTTACAAAGTTGGTTTTGTTGTCCTCATTTGGTAGTAGTGGAGAAAATTAAACCTACAAGGTTTACAAATCTCCAAATCTCACATGCACTAACAGAGCTGGAACATAAACCTGGGTCTCTTCACTTCAGGTCGACTTTATTTTACCATGTCATGCTGTCTTGGGGCACTTGGCCTTGACTCTTGCTTTAATGGCTATACTCCACGTTTCCATTGTCCTGTAGAATGAAGTCCATACTGATTCTCTGGAGTGATGATACAGATACTTGTGCTGATCTCATTCCATATCAAGGCTCCTAAAGTCTCTTTACCGCACAAGAACATAAATTATCATGTGACATGATAACCACCTGATTCAAAGAACCATATGCCTAGCAAAGAGCACCTATATCACTTAACTAATTGGGCCAGGTGTGGCACATTTGGATAGCTTCCTAATTCTTGACAAGGATGAAAGTTGTAATTTGAAAGATGAATGAAGTGGAATAGATAAGAAAAGGGGCATAGAAAGGACAGTGGGAAACTCACTCACTGCAGGAAGAATCCTAGAAGACTCACAATGTATTTGTTCTGGTAGGAATTTGGAGATAGCATAATTCCTTTATTTTACAGATTATAATAGGGAACTTTCATAAGCCTATGTACTAGGTACTGTTATAAGTGCTTCACATTAATAACTCATTTGATTCTAATATCAACCTAATGAAGTAGATATTATTCTGCATCTCCTTTTTTACATGTGGATAAACTGAGACACAGAAAGTTTTAAAAAGCCATATAAAGTCTAACTGATAGTAAGTGGTAGAGCAGTCTATTCAAATCCAGACAGCTATCTCTGAGTCCATGTTCTTAGCCATTAAACTTCCAGGTAAAGTGATTTGTCCAACTCAACTAGTGAACCAAATGGGCTAGAGCCCAGGTTTTCCGCATTGAAGTCCAGAGAACATCCATTGTAGACCCATAGACACTGTTTGGACAGGATAACTGTGATGGAGTTCCAAAGATATATCAGGAAGAGAGGGAGATGGAGAGAGAGAGGAGAAAGAGAGAGAGGGGGAGAAAAGGAAGGAAGATCAGGCCACTTTTCTTGTCCTCAGGGAATATGGTCTAGCTGTCCATTGGCTTCCTTTTGTTCATCTATAGACTGAAAGCTCTGATGGTCTGCTGTAAGACACTTTAAACATATCTCAGAAGACTGATATCATTTTGTCCAACCTGACTTCTGTTGCACCTAAGAAATTAGTAAAAGTGTTAAAAAATTTTTATCAGTGCATAACACTTACCCTTCACTTTAATTAGACTCATTTCTTCTTCATTCCTGTTTCTGTGCCTTCCCTCATACTTTATCCTGTCACTTAAATCACCTTACCACCTCTCCAATTCATTGACTAATCATTCAAGGCCCAGCTAAGATCCCATCTTTCTCATGATGTCTTTTCAGCTACACTGCTCTCTCTCATTACCAAATACTTGGTTGGATTATTGTATTTTCTTATTTGTAACTCATTTCTCAGTGTAACTTAGCATTGGATTGTATTTATATTTATCTATTCCCCCCTCCCTTGGCCCTACAAAGGATTGAAAATCTCTGAAGGGAAGCATATACAACTTTAGGTACTTGTATATGCCTATGTTGGTCAGTTCAGGCTGCTAAAATAAGACACCATAAAGTGGGTGGCTTATCAACAATAGAAATTTATTTCTCACAGTTCTGGAGCCTGGAAGTCCAAGACAATGGTGCCAGAAGTTCTGAACTTTGCCATTAGCTAACTGCATGACTGTGGGAGAACCACACCTGTGGGTCTCAGTTTTATCCATAGAACAAACAGATCATCTAGCTTATCTCTAAGAACCGTTTAATTTAAATGTTCTATTATTTGTGATTTTACTGTGATCTTATGCCTATTTGGTATCAGTTTCTAAGCATCAAAGAATATCTTTGACTCAAAGTACTATGTCCATCTGGCTTGCTCAAGGCTGTAGCTAATTTCTTATTATTTTCTGAATCCTGGAATTTCTCATAAGTTCCAATATCAGTCTCTTTAGGTCTGGTTTATAAAGGATACAACTAATCTCTAGTTTACTCTGCTTCAACTGCAATATTTCATAATCAACATGACTTATCCAAAACTTAAGATAAAGTCTCTAAACCATAAACAAAGGAATTTTCATAATTGGTACAGTGCCTTCATGGCTGGACTCACTAAAATTTGGGGGTTGGAACTATTGAAGCCCAAGTTACTCAGACCCTGAGGTCTCCAAGGTCACCTGGACCAGAATAGTTGGTATTTTTAGAAATTGGTGTAGAGTTTCTATTGAGAAATGTGAGTGTTATAAATTACTTCCAGCAGTATTCTTGGCTGAACTGAATAATCTTGAAGCTTATTTTGTCTTGTGATGACAAGGTGAACAAAGTGTATAAGAGTATGGGATTTAATGCATTCAGAGATCTTTTTCTCACAAGCTTCTAAATGAAGCTGATCTCAAATACCAAAAGAGTGAACACTCTTTCTTAGAGGATTTTATAATATCTTTGGTAACTTGAGGGTTGAAGCATCAACAGTACAGGTTTCTCAATCTAGGATCTCAGGAGGACTCTTCCTTACTGGACATAATGGTAGTTCAGGTGACCATATCAGTAGTGAGGTGGGAAGGAAGTCTTGATGTAGTTGCTGGTCTCAGGGCTAGGGAAGGAACATAGAGCTATGAGGTAATAAGAAACTAAAAGGTCATATTTAGATGTTCTTAGGTTGGTGTGCCATAAATTCTCATAGAAAATATCAGAAAAATTTAATGAGAATTCCTGGTTTGGTGGAGCTATTTTTGTTGTTCCTCTTCTTTTCTGTGTTAGACCATTTTTCGGAAAATCCAAACTTCCCATTAATAATCTACTGAGGACCTATCATAGTCTAGACCTCTGATTTCTAAAACAGTAACAGTATGGGACTATTTAAATTTAAATTAAATAAAATGAAAAATGAAAATTTCAATTCCTCAGTCACACTAGCCATATTGCAAATACTCAGTAGCCACATAGGACTAGTAGCAACTATATAAGACAGGGAAGAATAGGGAATTTCCATTATTGCAGGAAGTTCTATTAGACTATGGTGCAGGCACTCTCTAAATGCATTATGGGTATTATTCCTGATCCTCACACATCTGTATTAATATTATATATTATATAAAATACATATAAATAATATATAAATAAATATATAAAATAATTTATATAAATCATATAAATAAATAACATATGATAATAATATATAAAATATTATATATATTATAAATATTATTACCTTATTTTTGCTACTAAGGAAACCAAATCTCAGAGGGGTTCAGTGATTTGACCAAGTTCATGTACAAAGTGGCAGAGGTAGGGCACAATTTTAATTTGGTCTGCTTCCTAAGCCCCTATTCCTCTCTGTACCATGTTTCTTAATTGTAGTTTCTCATCATGGAACCTTCTTTTCAAAACATCTTTCAAAAGGGCATTCACCAAAGAACAGAATTATTATTGAGCTATTGAGAATTTAAGTAGACAATCTGATAAACTACCAAGGTGAAGGGTTATTTAAGCTGTTAGAAAAATGGCATAGGAACTTCAGTATGGTTATGTGTAAATATACTCTATCATATTTAAGCATAAGTAAGGCAAACCAAATTTGGAAGCTGTTAGACTATATCCAATAGCTCATCATCCAAGAAATGGATATACACATCCTTGAAGAAATCATTCCATTTTTTTTAACGTTTATTTATTTTTGAGACAGAGAGAGACAGAGCATGAGCAGGGGAGGAGCAGAGAGAGAGGGAGACACAGAATCCGAAGCAGGCTCCAGGCTCTGAGCCATCAGCCCAGAGCCCGACGTGGGGCTCGAACCCACGGTCAGCGAGATCATGACCTGAGATGAAGTAGGACACTTAACTGACTGAGCCACCCAGGCGCCCCGAAGAAATGATTCCAAAGTATGCCTAAAGTCAAGAAGCATCAACCTGTCCTTAGATAACACCTATAAGCAGTGAAAAATAAGCAGAAAATGTGCCTCTATCTTATAGAAATTTATGTTTTGTCTAAAGCAGGAAGACTGTGTATATAGTTCTAGAAAACACCTCAAGAAAGTCTTAAAATAACTGTATAGAAATATTCTAGGGGTGCCTGGTGACTCAAGTCAGTTCAGCATCCAACTTCAGCTCACATCATGATTTCATGGCTCATGGGTTTGAGCCCCATGTCAGACTTTGTGCTGACAGCTCAGAGACTGGACCCCGCTTCAGATTCTGTGTCTCCCTATCTCTCTGTCCCTCCCCCATTCACACACTCTCTCTCTCCTTCAAAAATAAACATTAAAAAAGAAAAAGAAAGATTCCAGACATAGGGAACTAAATTTATTAATGAAATAGATACCCTCTGGTGAAAGGAGAAAAAATATGAGAGTTTTTGCCAATGGAATAATAAAGGCAGGATTATTACTAGAGTAACTGGTCACTGTGTTTCTCAAACACAGGACCAGGTTTTGTTTTGTTGTTAATCTCTTACAGCACATTGCATATTACTGGCATACAGTCGTTGCTCATGAGTTATTTCTTGAAATGAACCAAATGTAAGAATTTCTGACTCCACAAATCCTAATGAAATAATTAGAATAATAGAATAGATAATACCATGTGGCATTTTGGTCAATGTTTGCATTAGAGCAGTTTTGCTCTTCTACAACACATTCATCTTTGACACTGTGTTCAGTTTATGTGGCTAACAATTATTATGGTTTACCCTCACAAACTCACTGTGAGAAGACAAGTTCATATCCCTCAAATGTGCAGACTCTTAACTGAACAGAGCTCAGTTCCAATGGAGTATGTGTGCCCCGCCTCAGATGTTCATATGATGGTCTGAGTATAGACGGTGAGTCCTGGAGGCTTGGGTGTCTGCCCTGGAAAGCAAACTGGACAGAGATGACACCAGCTAACCTCAAACACAAGAGGACAATGTGTTAATGATACATGGAATAGGAATCAAGTCAGAGGGTAGCAGATGGAATGGAATGGCCAGAAGGAAACACTCTGTCTTGCCAACATTTTTCTACCTCTAGGCAAGCAGTCATCTTCAAAGCTACTTCATATCAAGGTCACAGTAATAGGAGGCAGATCCTGCCTTACCTCTTTATGCTGTGTATAATCATACCTTATATTCTTAGAATATTATCAGCCCAGGTGTCAGGCTCTGTGATTCACAAGAGAACAAATCAGTGGCACATGTTGGGTAGTTAACTTCCCAATAGTACAAATCCCAGAGCTGGGAACAAGTTCCTGCTCTGAGTGTAGGCAGAAAAATTTTACTAAACTTTTTCAAAGAGGCCTGCCTTGAGTCATGAAAAAAACAACTGTATATTCTCCAAGCCAGGAAATAAGGCCTGGGGATTGATCAGGGAGTGATTGAATGGTTCCCTCCACTTTGGGTTAGATAGAGCATTGATAAAAATGGATCAATAGTAGCACAGAGAATATTATAGGGATGAGAAGGAAGGAAAGCACTCCTTAGCAACTCTTAGTGTCTGCTAGTTTTAAAACTCCTCCATTGAGCACTTTTGTGCCAGATCAGTGCATTTAGAAAGCTGTCTAGTCATGTTGGGAATGGTGTTTCAATTCATTCATTTAACAGATATTGAGCCCTAATTCAATAGTGTTTGGTCATGACAGGCCTCTAGGATCACATGGGAGAGTGCCTAAACTAAAATGGGGATGGTGTGTAGAGATCTTTCCCCAAGGGAAAGATTTCTGAGATAATGATATTCACAAGGCAGTAATTAAAAACAAAACAAAACAGGGGTGCTTGGGTGGCTCAGTCGATTGGGTGTCCGAATTTGACTCGGGTCATGATCTCACAGTTTGTGAGTTGGAGCCCCACATCGGGCTCTGTGCTGATGGCTCTGAGCCTGGAGCCCGCTTCGGATTCTGTGTCTCCCTCCCTCTCTGCCCCTCCCCTGCTCATGCTCCGTCTCTCTCTGTCTCAGAAATAAATGAACATTAAAAAAAATTTTTTTTTAAACAAAACAAAACCTAGGGGAAGGTTTTTCTTTGCCATGGGAGTAGTATATGCAAATGCCTATGGGTATATATAAGAGCAAGAATATTCAGGGAAAAGAGATTCACAGTGACTAGAACATAAAACATAAAGTGGAATCAGTATGAATGATGATAGGGAAGGGCGAGAGAAGCCCTGTAAGCAACATAAGCCTAGTAGCTCACATCAGCCAAGTATTGGTATGAATTGAACACTTTGCTTTATGTGTTTAATTTTATTTACTACTCACAATAGCCCTAGGAAGTAGTTATAATTATTTCCCCCAATTTTAAAGATGAGGAAAGTGGCGTTTAGTGAATTTATATGACTTGCCTGTGATCATTGTTCTGTAGTTAATTAATGAGAGCATCAAAATTTGAACCCAGGCAGTCTGTCATCAGAATAATTTCAGGATTAAGTGATAGGATTAAATGACATAAGTAAGAGTTCTAGAATTGTTGAACAAAAGTAGATGTTACCATAACCACTGAGCCACAGTGCTTTATAATTTGGTTAAAAGGATTACTAATTAATATTAGAATTTAATTATATAACTCATTCATTTATTCCTTCAGTAATTAATCACCATATACTTATGGAGTTTCCACTATGTGCTAACACTGTTGTAGAAACTAGAAATAAACCAGTGAACAAACACACAAAATTTTTGCTTTCACAAAATCTGCATATCTAATGAGGAGAGTTAGGCAGTTAACAAAAATTACAAAAATATAATAAATATAATTATGATTTATTTCAATAAACAGAAATCTTTAATACAGCTAAATGTATATTTTATTATATGATCAATTTTTATATGTATCATTTAAAAATGTTTTTCTACTTTAAAATTTAAAAGCTACCCATGTATATTTTCTACTACAGTTTTCCCCCAACATTTTATTTTTAACAGCTTCAAATCTACAGAAATATTGTAAGAATAGTACAAAGAATGTCCATAGATTCAGCTAGATTTATTAATTGTTAATATCTTAGCATACATAAGAATTACTACTATTGCTACTGCTATTTTTATTATTTTACTGAAACATTTAGAAATAAGTTGCAGACATTAAACACTTTACCCTTGAATAGGTCAGAATATGTTTCCTACATTCTCCTGCATAACCACAATAAGACTACAATACTCAAGAAATGTAACACTTTTTTATTATCCAATATGTATTTTATATTCTAATTTCCCCAGCTGTATCAAGAACATCATATAAATATGGCACCTAGGGGCAATTAGCTCTTTCTACCATAGCCATGCACTAGGTTATTTCCTTTAGTGAAGACTCAGTACATGAACAAGTGAATTCAGCTCGTTAACCTAACCATTTCCTTGGGTTCTCTTTTATAAAACTTATTCAGATGTTTTCTTCTCCAGGTAGAGGTCTTCAGAATTTATATATGTATAACATACATTATATACATAATTGCATACATACCTAATTTTATTTTGTTCTATTTTGATATAGAGTCTAATCAAAGATCACACATCACGTTTACTTGTCATGGTCCTTTAGGCTTTTTTAATCTAGTACCATAGCATCCTTTAATTTTTATAATACTGAAAATTTTTAAGAATCCAGCCATTTGTTTTGCAGGCCTCCCTATATGGATTTTTTCTCATCATTTTCTCATGTTTATATTCAAGCTATTATTTGTTCCTGGTCTTACTAGTGGTCACAGACCTTTGATAAAAATTCCCATCTCCTGTGGAACTTCTATTAAAATCTGAAGATCCTGTTCAATCATTGCACTAATTTAAGCAAAGGTTAAGCTACTGTAACAAAGAAACCCATAACTTTGGGTTGAAACAAAATATATTTTAACTTCTCTCTCACATAAAACTCCAAAGGTGAAAAGTCTGCCATCCTGGTAGAGTAACTCTGCTCCATAAAGTTACCCAGGGACCCAGGTTCCTTTTATCCTGGTGTTCCAGGATTGTCATCCTCAAGTATTTGTTCATCACAAAGTCAAAGCTGCCTCACTTAGCATGACATCTGAATTCCAGGCTGCAGGTAGGAGAAATAGAAAGTAAAGTACATGCAATTTCTCTTTTTAAAGGATCAGACCTGGGAGTTGCTCTTGTAACTTCCACTTGTACTCATTGGCCAGATCTTACTTCTGGCACAAAGGAGGCTAAGAAAGGCAATTGGTAGCTAGGACTCCAACTGCTTAGCTGAAACTCTAATGGTTACAGTTGGTGCTTGAACAACATGGTGATTAGGGGCACTGACACCCTCCCCACCACACACACAGTCAAAAATCTGCATGTAACTTTTGACTCCCCCACCAAACTTAACTACTAATAGCCTAGTGTTCACTGGAAGCCTCACTAATAACATCAACAGTTGATTACCACATTTTAAAAATCTTATATGCGTTATATATGTAGTAATGTAGCAATGAAGTAAACCGAAAACAGACATTTACAGTACTGCACTATATTTATCGGAAAAAATCTGAATATAAGTGGATCCACACAGTTCAAACTCATATTGTTCAAGGGTCAACTCTATATTAATAAAAGGAAGAAGGACAGAGTATACATTCAGGGGTCACTAGTGGCCTCTGTCATAACCATCCACTATATTATTTCCTTGAAGACTCAAAACATGAACAGGTGGATTCAGTGCATTAACCTGACCATTTCCTTGGGTTCTCTTTCATAAGACTTATTCAGATGTTTTCTTCTTTAGTAGAGATATTCAGAATTTTCTTAATATATTTTTAAAATATCAAAAATACTCAGTAAAAAATTATCAGATCTAATTTCCAGGGATGGAGGATTGTCATCTCAGAAGGCCTTTTCATAGTTCTGTTTTCTCAAAGACAATTTTGATGGTGATGACAAAATTAATTTAAAAAGCAGAAAAAATTGCTTTCATCTCAGTATCCATGTTTTTCACTTTTCTTTCATTACTAGTGAATCTCAAGGAGAAAAGACAACATATTTATTTCATTGGCTTATTTAATGTATAAAAGGCACAAAAACATTGAAAGACAGCTATAATATGATAATGTCAAAAATGAACTTACAGGTTGCTTTAACATTATTTTCTCAACTTATAGGTGATATAAATTATAGATCCTCCCAGTTAATTAACTATAGATTAAAAATTGGAACCAGATTTCCTGACTCTGGTTCATATTCTCCTCCATGTCATGCAACCTCTAATTGATATAGTTTTTCTGTCCCTACATATCTGGCTGTTACCATAGTCCAGGTACTATCTCTATCTCCTCTAAGTTATCTAAAAAATAAGTGTATTTTTTTTTTAAAAAGCAAGCAAATAAACAAATAAGCAAAACAATTATTGAGATTGTTTGAGTCATGTTTTGGAATCTCTTTTAAATAGAGGGTAACACATGGTACCTCAGCTGAGTATATCCACCTTCCCTCATACTTGGGGATTATTGGTTCCATCTTTGCCAAACTCCATCATGAGTCACTGTCCAGATCCCAATGCCCTTTCTGTCAACAGCTTCCAAGACTTCATATAAAAACAAAAATCAAGCAGGAAGACATAACCTTATCTTTTGAACTGTTTCCACTTTGATATGAAAGAGATCCATGGTATTTTATTTTTTTAATTCTTATTGTAAAATATATCAAATATAAAAACAGTAACAGACAATAATATGGCACTAATATACCCACTACTGAGTTTAAAGGACTCTTAACATTCTGCCATATTTGCTTCAGATATTTTTTTTTTCAGTTTTAAACCTTGTAGATACTCTCAAGGCTTGATTTTATTTCTTTCCATTTCTCCTCTTCCTCTTCCTCTCATCCTAGAGGTAATTAATAATATTTTGAAATTTTCTCCATTGAGGCCTTGCATACCTGTGTATCTGTTAGCATTACTCATTAGTACATTGTAATTGCTGCTATTGGGCAGAGACTTCTTTTTAACTCTTTGTTTTAAAGCTAGGGAGGTATATTTTGGGTTTTATTATTTTTATTTTTATTTTTAAATATATGAAATTTATCGTCAAATTGGTTTCCATACAACACCCAGTGCTCATCCCAACAGGTGCCCTCCTCAATACCCATCACCCACCCTCCCCTCCCTCCCACCCCCCATCAGCCCTCAGTTTGTTCTCAGTTTTTAAGAGTCTCTTAGGCTTTGGCTCTCTCCCACTCTAACTTCTTTTTTTTTTCCTTCCCCTCCCTCATGGGTTCCTGTTAAGTTTATTATTTTTAATTTAGTATTTATATTAGCTTCCTGTGGCCATTGTGGCAAATTACTGCAAGCTTAGTGGTTTACAACAACAAATGTACTCTTTCACAGTTCTAGAAACCAGAAGTCTGAAAGCAAGTTGTAAACAGGGCTGAGCTCTCTACAGAGGTTCTAAGGGGAAACACTTTCTTACCTCTTTCAACTTCTGGTGGCTGCAGGATTCCATCATTCGTGGCCATATCACTCTAATCTCTGCCTCCATTCCCTTCATTGCCTTCTTCTCTTCAGTCTGTCGTTGAATCTCCTTCTGTCTCTCTCTTATAAAGACACTTTTGGATTGTCTTTTTCGCCCACCCAGATAATCCAGGATAATCTCTCCATCTCAAATTCTTTAACTTAATCACATTTGCAAAGTCCTTGTCATATAAGACAACTTTTATAAGTTTCAAGAATTAGGACATGGGCATCATAGAAAACATTTTCAGCCCACTACAGGGGCTATGCTTAAATTTGTAATATACAAATATTCAGCTATTATTGTTCTAACAAAATATAAAGCTGACTACAGCAAGGAGCACTTGCTGTAAGGAGCACTTTATCCTTAGAACACCTTCCATTTGATTTTTTATTACATGTTTTATTTCTACTCATTTTTAAAAAAATAAAACATTTTTTAAGTTTTTTTTTTAAATTTCAGTTAACACTGTAGTGTAATATTGGCTTTATGTGCACAATTTAGCGATTCAACACTTATGTACCACACCTAGTACTCATCACAAGTGCACTCCTTAATCCCCATCATCTATTTAATCCACCTCCCTCCTCTCCAGTAATCATAAATTTGTTCTCTGGAGTTGAGTCTGTTTCTTGGTTTGCCTCTCTCTTTTTTCCCCCTCTATGGTCATTTGCTTTGTTTCTTAAATTCCACAAATGAGTGAAATTATATGGTATTTGTCTTTCTCTGACTTATTTCACTTAGCATAGTACCCTTTAGCTCCATCCACATCTTTGCAAATGGCAATATTTCACTCCTTTTTTATGACTAATATTCCACTGTATATATATATACAACTTCTTCTTTATCCATGCATCAGTCATTGGACATTGGGCACTTAATTTGGCTATTGTCAGTAATGTTGCTACAAACATCAAGGTGCATGTATCCCTTTAAATTAGTCTTTTTGTATTCTTTGGGTAAATACCTAGTAGTGCAATTGCTGGATCGTAGGGTAGTTCTATTTTTAACTTTTTGTGAAAACTCCATACTGTATTCCAGGGTGGCTGCACCAGCTTTCATTCCCACCAACAGTGTAAGAGTGTTCCCTTTTTTCCACAACCTCACCAACACCTGTTGTTTCCTGTGTTGTCAATTTTAGCCTAAAATAATAATACATTTTTTATTCAATAATTAATTAAATTGCCATTTGCTATAAATTTATGTTACTATTGTTTCTTGGACCTGGATTCACTTTTTTCTTGCTGATATTTTGCAGATCTTTTAGTAAAGATCTATGAGCAATTAATTCTCTTGTTGATCTTAATATCTTAAAATACCTTTATTTTGCCTTCACTCTTTAATGATTCACTTACTGAGCACAAAATCATGTTGACTGTTATATTCCTTCAACACTTTAAAACATTATGCCATTGTCATCTATTGTAGGTGGTGAGAAATATATTCTATGTCCAATTCTTCATGGGTAACATGACCTTTTTTTCTGGCACATTGTTAAATTTTGTTTCAATTTATATCATTTCTCTAATTTTCCAATTTGCATAGTCTCTCTTTGACAGCTCATTCAAAATTTACATCTTCATTTAATTTTGTCAAAATTGTCTCAATTATTTCTTCAAATATGGTCTTTTAGTTTAACCATTTTTTTATTCTGTCTTCCAGAACTTTTAATAGACAAATGTTGAGCCCTCTCTTTATTCTGTATGTCTTACACCTGCTATTTGCTTGTTTATGTCTTTGTGAATTTTGTACAGAACAGAATTTTGTGCTAAATTCTGTTTAGATTTATTTCAGATCTCTAACATTCCAATTTACCAATTCTCTTTCCAACAGTCTAATGAAGATTTAGTCATAGGCAGAATTAGGGGATGTTTAAGTGTGAGGACTCTGCTTCCAATCTGTCTAGATTCAATTCCACTTCTACAATTCATTAGATAACTGGCTTAAACAAACTAGCTTCTCTGGAAGCTAGCTTCATTTTCCTCGTCTGTAAAATGGGGATAATAGTACTTACTTTGTAGTTATTATAAATATTGTGAGAGCCAATATATGTAAAACACTTAAGATTAAGTCTTAACACACATGGTAAGGCTTAATAAATACTAACTTTTATTGATATTATTCTATTAATATTTAAATTTATTTCAAAAAATTGAGGGAGTATGGGAAGATGGCAGAGTAGAAGAACCCTAAGTTCACCCCATCCCACCTTTACAACTAGATATCACTCATATCCCAGTCAATAAATCAGAGAAGAATCAGAAGGCTGGCAGAAAACACTCTACAATTAAATAAAGAGAAGAAGCTGCATCTGAAAGTTTAGGGACATAAGAAAGGTGGAGGGAGGCTGCCTGCAGGAGAGAAGTAACTGTGTACACAAACAGGCCTTTGCCCCAGGGAGCTAACATGGGGAAAACTAATTCCTATAGTGTTTGGCTCTGAAAACAAGAGGGGCTGATTTCCAAGAGTTTGTATAACCAGTGAGACTTGGAGCCTGAAGCTTTAAAAGTCAGCTGACTCAACCCTGGCTTGAAGGATGGGTGAATAGTAACTGGGTTACCATCCTTAAAGAGATAGCAGCCCACACAGAGAAGCAACATAAAAACGGCAGTTTATACAATGCCAGGGATAAATGTGAAACATATCTGTTCATACTGATTTCAGAGCATGTTGAGGACTTCTCCAAAAACAAGGGAGCTGGGAGGTGCCATTTTTCTCCTCTGCCCCTGAGCATAAGCATGGGGGCCATCTGTAGGAAGCAGGGCTGCACAGACACCTGCTTCCTAACCTGCTAGCATTGTGGCACACCCATAAGTTCTCCTGAGGACTTGTCTCCTCCAAGCCTGTTAGTCTCAGCCCAGGGCAAATGTTGTTAAAGCTGTGCATGAACAGTGCCCAGCCACCAGGTACACAGCTGCTTCCACATGCTGCGTCCAGCTACCAAGTACATTGCTGGCATGGTGTGCTGCACCCAGCTACCACACTGTTCCCAGCATCTGTGTACTGTCTAGCCACTGCTCCTCACAAAGTCAGACCCAGCCATTGCTGCATGTAGCCTTGCACCCCCCAGCAACCCCTGTGATACATTACATTAATAAAAGAAAGGATAGGAACCATATGATCATTTCAAAAGATGAAGAGAAAACATTTGACAAGATACAACATCCATTCATGATAAAAAACCTCAACAAAGTAGGTTTAGAGGGAACATACCTCAACATAATAAAGACCATAAATGAAAAACTCACAGCAAACATCGTCCTTAATGGGAAAAACTGAGAGATTTTCCCCAAAGGCTAGGAACAAAAACAAGGATGCCCACTCTCATCACTTTAAGCACATTTATTGGACAACAAAAAGAGATAAAAGGCATCTAAATTGGTAAGGAAGAAGTAGAACTTTCACTATTTGCAGATGACATGGTACTATATCTAGAAAACTGGAAAGACTCCACCAAAAAACTGCTAAAACCAATAAATGAATTCATATTTGCAATATCAAATTGGGACAGGACAGTCTCTTCAATAAATGGCATTGGGAAAACTGGACAGCAGCATGCAAAGAAAAATGAAATTGGACCAATTTCTTACATAATACACAGAAATATATTCAAAATAGATGAAAGAGGGGTACCTGGGTGGCTCAGTCAGCTAAGCTTCTTACTTGGCTCAGGTCATTATCTCATGGTTTGTGAATTCAAGCCCCACATTAGGCTCTCTGCTGTCAGCACAAAGCCCATTCTGGATCCTCTGTCCTCTTCTCTCTCTGCCACCTCTCCCACTTGTGGTCCCTCTCTCTCTCAAAAATAAATGAACTAAATGTGAGACAGGAAACCATTAAAATCCTAGAAGAGAACACGGACAGTAACCTCTTTGACATTAGTCATAGCAACTTTTCTAGATATGTCTCCCGAGGCAAGGGAAACAAAAGCAAAAATAAACTAATGGGATTACATTAAAATAAAAAGCAAGAGAGGATACAATCAAACCAAACTAAAAGCCAACCTACCAAATGGGAGAAAATCCCAGTCAATAATGGGATTACAACTGAGATTACAAATGGGATTTACAAATGATATATTCAATAAAGTGTTAGTATTCAAAACATATAATGAAATTATAAAACTCAACACCCCAAAACAAATAATCCAATTAAAAAATGAACAGAAGACATGAACAGATATTTCTCCAAAGAAGACATCTAGACAGCCAACAGACACATGAAAAGATTTTCATAATCACTTACCATCATGGAAATACAAATCAAAACTGCAATGAAATATCACCTTACACTGTCAGAATGGCTAAAATCAACAACAAGAAACAGCAGTCATTGGCAAAGATATGGAGAAAGGAAACCCTCTTATGCTGTTAGTGGGAATGCAAATTGATGCAGCCATTCTGGAAAACAATATGGAGCTTTCTTAAAATGTTAAAAATAGAACTACCTTACAATCCAGGAATTGGTCTACTGGGTAATAGCTCAAAGAATACAAAAACACTAATTCAAAGGGATATATTCACCTTTATGTTTATAGCAGCATTACTCACAATAGCCAACATATGGCAGCAGCCCAAGTGTCCATCAATTGATGAATGGATAAAGAAGATGTGGCATACACATGAAATGGAATATTATTCAGCCATAGAAAAATGAAATCTTGTCATTAGCAATGACATGGATGGATCTAGAGAATTTTATGCTAAGTGAAATAAGTCAATCAGAGAAAGCCAAATACTAGATCATTTCACTCGTGTGTGTAATTTAAGAAATAAAATAAATGAGCAAAGGGGAAAAAAGAGAGGGAGGAAGAGACAAATCAAGAAACGGACTCTTAATTATAGAGGAAAAAAAACATGATTACTAGAGGGGAGGGGTTGGAGGATGGGTCAAATAGGTGATGGTGACTAAGGAGTATACTTATGGTGATGAGCAGTGGGTGATGTAGGGAACTGTTGAATACCTGAAACTAATACTGCGTGTTAACTAACTTGAATTAAAATCAAACCTTTAAAAAGATAAAATAAGGTAATGGGAAAATGTATTTTAAAAGTATTTAAAAAAATTTTAGAGTTTTTATTTAAATTCCATATAGTTAACACACAGTGTAATATTAGTTTCAGGTGTACAGTTTAGTGATTCAGCACTTCCATACAACACCTAATGCTCATCACAAGTGCACTCTCTAATCCCTACTTCCTAGTTTACCAATTCCCTCTCCCACCTCCCCTGTGCTATCAATTTATTCTCAAGAGTTAAGAGTCTGTTTCACGGTTTCCTTCTCTCTCTCTCTCTTTTTTCCCTTTGGTTGTTTTGTTTCTTAAATTCCACATCAGTTTTCATATCATTCTTTCTTGAGTTTCTGCCTTTAAATATAATTGTTTATTTTTAATGCAAATTGCATCTTCATTTATCTCTTTGAACATCATAACATCTTTAAGTATTTTTCATATTGCTCTACAAGCAGAATTTCATCTGAAGAGAATTCTTTTTCTGATTTTTTAGTCAGTTGGCTATTTTATTAAATGTCATGGGTTTGGGGATGTTGAGTAACAGGTTCATTGTGAGTAGATTTTTTTTCTTCTCTCTATTGCTCCAGGTAAACTTGGTATCACCTCTTTCTGTCTAACAGGTTTGTGGTTGCTTCCATCTGGCCTTCCAGACTCCCAAGTAGGAAGATCTTTAAAAAAAAAAGTTTTTTAAAAATATTTACTTATTTTGAGGGAGTGGGGAGAGAGAAGAGAGAGCATCCCAAGCAGTCTCTGTGTTGTCAGGATAGAGCTCCACGTGGGAATCTATCCACAAACTGTGAGATCATGACCTGAACTAAAACCAAGAGCCAGATGCTCAACTGACTGAGCCACTCAGGTGCCCCATGAAGAAGATCTTTTTGTAATAATTTGGAGCTCATTCCTATCCTGGATTGATGTTGGGGACATCAAAGATAGTGTCACAGAGACAATTCCTAGTTGGGAACTATGAATTAAATAAAAGCAATGTATTATGTTCTGTGAAATTCAGGATGTGACTAACTGGAGAATACTATCTTATGGCATTTTACGTAACACTCAAAGAAAAGAAAACTGCCAATTAAGTCTTGCTACAATGCTTTGTTATCACATATAATTTTTATTTTACACTTATCAGAAAATATTTCTGGGGTACCTGGTTGTCTCATTCGGTTAGGTGTCCGACTTTGGCTCAGGTCATGATCTCATGGTTGCTGAGTTTGAGCCGCACATCAGGTTCTGTGTTGACAGTTCAAGAGCCTGGAGCCTGCTTTGGATTCTGTGTCTCCCTCTCCTCTGCATCTCACCCCCACCCCCACTCACACTTTGTCTCTCTCTCTCAAAAACAAATAATCATTAAACAAATTTAAATTTTTTTCTTTTGACTTAGGTGTCAATTTTTATTATAATTACTTTAGGGGTGCCTGGGTGGCCCAGTCGATTGAGTGTCTAACCCTTGACTTTGGCTCAGGTCATGATCTCACAGTTCGTGAGTTCAAGCCCCACATCAGGCTATGCACTGACAACTCAGAGCCTGCTTGGGTTTCTGTCTCCCTTCCCCTCTGCTCCTTCCCCACTTGGTCTCTATCTCAAAAATAAATAAATAAATAAATAGATAAATAAATAAATAATATATTACTCTATATAATTACTCTATAATTCTGCTACTTATGATCTGTCAGGGACATCTTGCCTCACAAATGCCTGCTAAGAGAAGTTCTGGGATGCTTTCAGATTTTAGAGATATTGCAGTGTGAAAAATGCATATCATAAAATTGTTTTTTAAAGTGGCAATTATCAATTTGTATTTATATCCATAATAATATATTTAATAGGATCTGAGATATTTTAATTAAGAATGAAAAGGGAGGCATGCTAGAATTTCCACCACTCTTCTTAAAGGAGAATCTGTAATGCTTAAGAGCCAGCAAGCAAAACAAAGCAAAGCAAAACAAAACAAAACAAGACAAATATCTACCACTTCTTAGAAATATCACCTTGGTCAAACTAATTAAGCTCTCTGTACCTCTGTAGTTTTCCCTCACAGGGTTATGAGATGTGTAAAGTACCTAGAACAGTGTGTGTTCATGATTATCCTTCTTCCCATTCCTACACTTGTCTAACTGCCCAATTCAAAGTTCTGTTTTCTTTCTAAGTTCCTTTCTATGGCAGAGAAAATCCTTACCCCAATCTTTGGCTTCTAGCTGCAAGGTTGGCTCAGGGTAGTGACCTTTCCCCTCTCACCTCAACACTTTCTGGTCAAATAGGGCTTATTTCCAATTATCTTTTCCTGGCAAAATCTCAATTCTGGACACAGTACCTGTTTCCAGGTCCAGAGTCTGTCTCTTTAGCCTGTTAACTGCTCCACTTCCAACTCATAGAAATGTTTGTCTGATTTTTAAGCTCAGCTATGTCTTTTTGTTTCTATTTTTAAATATATTTTACCAGTATTAAAAGATAAACTGAGACATATTAAAAATTTTAAGGCTGTATTTAAGCAAAAATCAACTCAAATCAAGCAGCAACAAACCACAAATGGTTGAAGCATTCCACTCCCGGAAGCTAGAGGAAAGACTTTTATAAAGAAGTTGTGAGGGGCACCTGGGTGGCTCAGTCGGTTGGGCAGCCGACTTCGGCTCAGGTCATGATCTCGCGGTCCGTGAGTTTGAGCCCCGCATCAGGCTCTGTGCTGACAGCTCAGAGCCTGGAGCCTGTTTTGGATTCTGTGTCTCCCTCTCTCTGGCCCTCCCCCGTTCATGCTTTGTCTCTCTCTGTCTCAAAAATAAATAAACGTTAAAAAAAAAATTAAAAAAAAAAAAAGAAGTTGTGAAAGCAAAACAAGAAAATTATTTGATTGGCTTAAGCAGTTGCATTATTTGGAAAAGACTATTTGGTTATTTGTGACTGATTGTCCTTAGGTTTTGATTTCTTAAGCTTGAGGAATTTACAGGCTTAGGCTTGGATCGCTTACTTAGGGGGCTGCTAAAGTGTTAGGGCTGCCTCAGCCTAAAGGCTTTGTTTAATTTAACACCAATAATTACCATATCTTTTGATTAGAGGGGCGATTAAAGCATGAATTCCTTGCGTCACCTTGCTTGAAGTTTTTTTTTAATCATGTTTATAAAATATTAAACATATTTTATATTTTTAAAATATATATTTTAAAAATATTTTTTAATGTTTATTTTTGAGAGACAGAGACAGAACACAAACAAGGGAGGGGCAGAGAGAGAGGGAGACACAGAATCCAAGCCAGGCTACTGTTTCTGAGCTGTCAACACAGAACCCCACACAGGGCTTGAACCCATGAACCCTGAGATCATGACCTGAGCCTAAGTCGGACACTTAACTGACTGAACAACCCCGGCACCCCTACATATATATCTGTATGCTTTACTAGGGCTCATGCCTTATTCATCTTGATGTTAGTCCAGAACCTGATACAGTGCCTGCTGTATTATAGAACTAAAAAAAAAAAAAGCTGTTTAGATGAATGAAATAAACATTTTAATTTCTAAACTGATCTCAGTATCATTTTTTAATTTTTTGATGTTTAGTTTTTTTAATTTTTAAATTTTTTAATGTTTATTTAGTTTTGAGAGAGAAATAAAGACAGAGCATGAGCAGGGAAGGGGCAGAGAGAAAGAGGGAGACAGAATCTGAAGCAGGCTCCAGGCTCTGAGCTGTCACCACAGAACCAGACACAGGGCTCAAACTCGTGAACTGTGAGATCATGACCAGAGCTGAAGTTGGACTGACACTTAACCAACCGAGCTACCCAGGGGCTCCAATGTTTATTTATTTTTGAGAGAGAGAGAGAGAGAGCATGAGCAGGGGAGAGGCAGAGACAGCGGGAGACATAGAATCTGAAGCAGGCTCCAGGCTCCTAGCTGTCAGCAAAGAGCCCAATGTGGGACTAGAACCCATAAACTGAGATCATGACTTGAGTCAAAGCCGGTCTCTTAACCAACTGAGCCACCCAGGCACCCCTCAGTATCATTTTTTAATGTTTTATTTAGTTTAATTTGGGCTCTATGTTTCTATTTTTGTTCTTTCTTATTAGACTTATTGGTCATGAATTTTTGTGTTTTTTTAAGCAAGGTGGGGTTTTTTTTGTTTTTTTGTTTTGTTTTGTTTTGTTTAATGTTAGAGAGAGCATGAGTGGGGAAGAGGCAGAGGAAGAGAGAGAGAATTTTAGGCAGGCTCCACACCCAGCATGGAGCCCAATGCCGGGCTCAATCCCATGTCCCTGGGATCATGACCCGAGCTGAAATCAAGTCAGATTCTCAATCAGTTGAGCCACCCAGGAGCCCTTAAGCAAGTTTTTTTTAAATAGTTTTAAATCTATAGAAAAGTTGCTAGAGAAGTATAAAGAATTCTAGCTTTTCCACTTAAAATTTCTATTTACTACATTATCTCCACCTTCATCCTTCTCTCCCTTCTCTATCTATATGTATATATGTATACACTCACACACATACACAGAAATGATGCCCCATCACCCCTAAATACTAGAGGGTGTAACTTCTAAAAACAAGAACACTCTCTTACATCACCATCTATAAGCCTTCCAATTAGAAAATCAATAATGTAACAACATAAGCATCCAATCTATAGACTCCATTCAAACTTTCCTAGTTGTTTCAATAGTTTTTTGTTTTTGTTTTTGTTTTTTCCCCTTTCTGGCTTAGGATACTATGCAGAAACTATTACCTTACCTGGTTGTCATGTGTCTTAGTCCATCTGGGCTGCCATAACAAAACACCATAGACTGGATAGCTTATAAACAAACAGACATTTATTTCTCAGAGTTCTGGAAACTGGAAGTCTAAAATCAGGATGCCCGCATGGTTGGGTGAGAGCCTTCCTATGATGACAGTTTTCCTGTTATATGTTAAGGTAGGGGAGAAAAATATTTTTTCTCTTTCTGAGTTCATGGCTGAGACCTCCCTATAATAAAAGACAGAGGAATAAAATCAATTTTAATTACGTATGTACATTTGTACACAAAAACATGAGACTCAAAAGGCAGGGATAGGGGTAGGAAAGGAATAGGGGAAGGCAATTCATGGGAAGGTGAGAGGACAAAATGTTCCACAAACAAATATTGTCCTGCCCTGTAGATAAGTCTCTCAGATGAAAAAGTTTTCTCTGGTAATAGTTCTCTACCTGGTATAGGCCCACTTTGTGATCTAAATTTCCTTTATAAATGAAGATTTTCATTTCTTTTTTCTTCTTTTGTGTCTTCAGTTGCTCAAAATAATAAACTCAAGATCATTCTTATGCCAAAAAAAGCCTATGTTGGAGTAGCATATTCTGCTACCCTTCATCCACATGGTGGAAAGGCAAAGGAACTTTCTCTGGCCTTTTTTATAAGAACATTAATCTCATGACCTAGTGATTTTCTGAAGACCCCACTTCCTAGTAACATCATACTGGGGGCTAAAGTTTCAACATATAAATTTGGGGGGGGGGGCACAAACATTCAGACCATAGTGTCACATTGCATCAATTTCCTTCAGTCTGAAACTGTTCCTCAGTCCTACTGTCTTGATCCTTCTCAGGCATTTGCTTCTGTGATATGTCCCTTAATCTGGGTCCATTCAACATTATCCCTAGCCAGACAGAGACTATGCATGCTTGCTAGGGGATCCCACAAAATTTCTCCTGCTCCTTTCTTAGCTCATTAATCATGAAGGACAAAATGTTGGTCCAGACCATTGCTGGTTATGTTACCCTTGATTATCTGGTCAAGCTGGTGTCTTCCAGATTTCTTTACAATAAAAACCACTATTTTTTTAGTGTTTGATTAGCATTTTGTAAGGAGATGTCCAATATTATACCAATATCCTATTTCTCACCAAACTTTCTCCATTTATGAGGAACAGAATGTGATATCCCAAAATATTCTCTTTGGCCTAAAGATTATCTTGAGGTGGTTAATTTTAAGAAACAGCAGGCATAGGCAGAGCTCTGAAAACTGAGTGGAAGTTACACTTTTGTAAGGAACATTTACATTTGTAAAGGAAACCTCTGTCTTTTTTTAAGTTTTTTGTTGTTTATTTTAAGACAGAGAAAGAGAGAAGGGCAGAAAGAGAGAGGGAGACAGACAATACTAAGCAGGCGCGACACAGCATGGAGCCAAACACAAGCCTCGAATTCACAAACTGCAAGATCATGACTTGAGTGTAAATCAAGGGTCAGATGCTTAACTGTCTGAGCTACCCAGATGCCCCTTAAAGTTTTTATTTAAAATCCACTTAGTTAACATACAGTATAATATTAGTTTCAGGTGTACAATTTAGTGATTCAACACTTTCATACAACACCTGGTACTCATCACAATTTCCCTCCTTAATACTGATCACCCATTTAACCCATCCCACTTCCAAGCCCCCACCACCCTTGTGGTTTGCCTCTCTTCTTGGTTTGCCTCTCCCCCCTCATCCATGATCAAAATCTCCATTTGTAAGGGTGTATCCCTCTTTGTACCAGGAAGAGAAAGAAGGCTCTAAATCACAAGATAATCTTATTAATGAAGAAGGCACTTACTTAAATCTATATAACAGCTTTACCCCTGTTTACTTTCCTTGATAACCTCCCATAATGGCATTCCTCCCTCCTATCCCCACTATCTTTTCATCTTTAGCTGAAGATGGTATTTAAGGTATTGTCTTGGGCCATTTGCAGGTGTTACTCAGTTTTCTTCATATCTTCCATTTGCACAGGGGTTTACATATTATTAAACATGTTTGTTTTTCTATTGTTAATCTGTCTCTTATTGTAGAAGAGTCTCAGCTAAAAACCTAAAAAGTTAGAGAGGAAATTAATTTTCCTCCTCTGCACATCAACTTCAGCATCCATAGATTACTCCTGCCTATATCAACTACCACTATGAAGGTTGACAAAGAACTATTCTCTATTTCCATTGATGAGATTCAGAGCAGGCCACCCAAAATATGCTACTTGGCATATTGATCATTTTGAATCAAACTCACTTAAGAAGGAACTGGTACAATGAATGACACGTTGATCCTCCCCTGTCCCCTTAAAAGCAAGAGGTAAATCTCCTATATGAAAAGTACTCTCCCTATACCAGAATATAGAGATATATTTATCATAAGAGATAGAGAACTTAGGGCTGAAAGGCTATATAAACTAACCTTGTTATTTCTTCACCAATTTACTACACAGGCCCAAATTTCTTTGTCTTGTCAATTCCTTGTGAATTTATTCTTTTGTCTAAAAGCTGCCTGTTTGGTCACCACTTTGAGTCTCATATTTCTATAAGCTTCTAGATTTGTGACATCAAAGTTTGTTTTTCTCCTCTTAATCTGTCTTGCATCAATTAAGTTATTAGACTAGTCAAAGAACCTAGAAGGAAAGAAAGGAAATGTCTTCCTTCTCTACAGTTTTGGCGCCCAATATGCGGTCCTCCACTGGCTGGACGCTGCCCATCTCAGGGCTGCTGCAGCTGAGAATTTAGGGCCTCTGACAAGAGGTGGCATAAGGTAGAAATTCTTACCACAAAAGCCTCTTGGATCTCTGCCTGCAAAGTCTGGTGGAAGCAAGAATGATGAAAGTCCTTTTCTTTTTCTAAATTTAGATTAGCAGGAGAAAATACTCATGTGAATTAGTTCCTTACATATAGTGACTCTGATAAAGATTTGTTTTAAATATGTTTGTTACTGATCTCATTCCACCCAGAGACGGTCATTGTTTTCTTTTGCCTCTGTCTTCTATATAGTTTTTCATAAAGAGGAAGCTGTAGAGTTAGAGGGAAAAACAACAACAACAACAACAACAAACCTCTCTAGAGGCCTGATATATAAGAGAAGCCATTTTAGATTTCTTTCTAAGTCAGTATGATTGTACATAAACTTTGTTTAAACCAAAAGCCTGATTTATGGCCCACCAAATATATATTGTACATCAGTTTTGTAGATAAGCAGCCTAAAGGAAAACCATTCTGTCCTAAAATTATCAGTCAATGCTTCTACCCCCTGCATTCCTCAATGTTAAAACCCGTGATTCCTGCCTATATGCTAATCTATAGTCCTTTAAGCTTTTACAAGATGTGAGAAAAAAAAAAGTGTATAGCCCTGTAAAAACTATTCATTCTCTGGAGTACTTTTTTCCCCATGAAGAGTATGTTTTCTGAGCAGTTTACCTAACTTGGGCTTGAATAAAACTTTTTTTTACTTTTAGAGATTCTAAAAGGTTTATTCATTTTGTGTCAACAGAGTAGAACCCAAGCTTACTTCCTATCTGCCTGCTGGTGAGCCAGCCTCACACCTTGGTGAGTTCACCATTCTCACCAGACCAGTGTCTTTTTAGTCAAGCTTTGCTGTGGATCCCCTATGTAAAAAACCAGGAATGGTTTTTCTTTCACCTTATTCTGTGTCTTGAGTGCTTAGCTTTGCGACCAGGGAGAATATTTTCTCTGGTCACTGTCATCCAGAAGGTGCACATACTGATGTGGATCTGGTGGCCATTTGAAGAGACTGAGGTTCTGAAATACAAAGTCACAAACAGAATTCTCTTTGTCCAGCTATGCTAATTCTCAAAGGAGTTTGTCATAAGGAGTCCCCGTCCTTAGGGGCCTTTGTCATCTCAACCGTTGTTATCTTGCTACTGCTGGAAAAGTCCCAGTCCAGTAGCACACCATCCCCCCCCGCCAATGTCAGACAGGAGGAGCCTCATGTTCCTGTGAAAGACCAGAGACACTGTTTTACTATATTATACTTCTGCCTATGACAATAAAGGTCTTTGTTTTCTTAGGATAAATCTGGTAGTAAATTTCTGGGTCATAGATGTTTCACTCCACCCACTTTAGGAATGCCTCTCACATTGTGGTAAAGATTTATTCTAACCCTTAAAAGTCACGTCCAACTCTTCCCATAAAAAAGATACAAAGGAATATAATGGCTAGCCTTAGGGACTCCTTTAATGAGATGAAAAAAAAAAAGAAACTGAATTTAGAAAAAAAATTAAAATCTACATCCAATGTAAATTCCCCCTTTCACCCTCTCATAAAACTCTTTATTCCCATCTCCCTGTCTCTGACCCTCCAGAAGATTTTTTGAATCTCTGGGTCCCTGGTCTGAATCCCACTTCTCAAAACCCAGCCCCATCTCCTCCTCAACAAATTTCTTTAGCTCCCCAAATTTCTCCAACTTCCCCAGAAAATCCCTTACACACCTACTTGTTTTATCATCTCTTTCCCTATGAGATTTACAGAAAACACTATGGCCTGACTTCCAGGTCTAGGGTATACAGACTTTTTATATAAATGCTATATGTCTGGAAAGAATGTAGCAGAAATACCTGGGACAGATGGTGATGAGGTTTTACTGTGCCTTGCAGCTCCTCCTCCTTTCCACATCTCTGTAATCAGTTTCTGCCTTCCTATGGGCCTTCCTATGCAATGTCCATTGTGAGTGTATCCTGGATCCCCACAGCAAAGAATTCATGTCCCTTGTACAACAGATCTTTTAAATTATAAAGCCTGCTTCTACTTGCAGAAGATCCTACCAAATTTGGAAAGAAATTAGAAAGATTAGTGGTCATTCACAACACCATTCAGAGAGACTGTTAAGGAGTGTTTTTCCCTCCCATCATTGTACTGTAGTTAAACAAGCCAGATGGCCCCCTGGAAACTACCCCCATACCCCCCCCCCATCCCCACCCAGGGAAACAGATGGTCAGAAAGTCTCCCAGGTCCTCCTAAAACTGACCAGGAAATAGCTCAGCTGGAGGATGATATTGAAAGCTTGATAGGAGCAATGTTAGAGGCTTTCCACCCTAAAATGAATTGGCCTCAGAAAGGAGGGCATCTGAAGGTCTTTGTTGAATGCTTTATGCATAATTTTCAAAGGCATACTACACTAAACCCAGAAGTTCCAGAGCACAGGAATTGTTGTTGTTGTTGTTTTGAGAAAGTAATCTTTTAATTTCCACCTCAGTAGGAGGTTTTCTCCCGGATATAAAGAGGAAAATACAAAATAATGTAGTTGACTGGGCCAGCAAGCTAGCCTATGAGATAGAAACAACTACTCAATTATTTGAGAATAGCTTGCAGGAATACAGGGGGGAAAGAGTAAAAAGCAACAATTGTTCTGAAACTTAAATCTTTAGATAGATAAAAGTATAACTCTAAAAGCTACTCAAAAATAAAATAAAAGCAACTAAAAGTCCACTCAGAGCCCTTCCTATTTTCCTCTAGACAATTGCAGACATTATGAAAGAAAAAAAGGGGGGAGGGGAGGGCATTGGAAGAATAATTGTTCTGCAATTAAGAGAAAGGAACATTTAAAAACTAATCCACCTAGGCCCCAACACCCCCCAGAGGGTAAATTTTTTCCCCCTCCTCTGAGGCAATTCACCATTGACTGATTGAGGTCAGCTGATCCTCAGTCACATCTCAGAGTTCACCATTAAATTTTTTTCAAAGGATAAAAAACTGGATTTTAAAATTAACATTGGTGGGACTTTACCACATGTTGAGAGGATTTATCTCTGTCACCTCTGATTTTATTGAGGCTGTCAGAGTCTCAGGGCAACCTATTTCACAACACAATGCCTTTCTAGTTTTCAACTCCTCACTAGCAAAACTTTTTGGTAAAGACTTGTTTGTTTCTTTATTTTTTATTTTTTTATTTAATTTTTTTTTTTAACATTTATTCAGCTTTGAGAGACAGTGCAAGTGGGGGAAAAGCAGAGAGAGAGAGGCAGAGAATCCAAAGCAAACCCCAGGCTCTGAGCTGTCAGCACAGAGCCCATCATGGGGCTCAAACTCATGAACCATGAGATCATGACCTGAGCGGAAGACAGACCTTAACCGACTGAACCACCCAGGCGCCCCTGGTAGAGATTTGTTATGCAAATTAAATGCCACAATAAAATGTAATGCAAAATGCATTTTTATTTCTCCACCTTCAGATAAACCCCCAAATTTCCTACTTTCCTTGATAGCTAGCCCTCTTGATCAACTATAGACCCCAACAGTTAAAACCAGAAATAGGTAAGATATCTTACTTGACTCATGTTCTAACTGAACACTATTGTGTTTATTTCTTATAACACTTTTTTGAAGCATTGATGAAGGTCCTTTGCAATGACTGGGACATCCCACCTGCCAGACAAGAAAATCCCTGATAGCAGTGGAATGCTTAGAAGACCACACCCCACACATCCCCTTCCCTGCCCTGATCAGAGAGCAGGCAGAGGGTGTGTGATCATGGATGGGGGTTGGTATGATCTCTGCCTGCTCTCTTGTATATACTCCCTTAACCTCTCCTCATAAAACTCCAGGTGTTCATCATGTGGGCTGAGAGGTGGGTTGTTAAGGTTGAGCCTGCCACCTCCCCTGGCTGCCAGCACCCAAAATAAATTTCTTCCTTACTCTTTCTGAATGCTCATTCTTGAGTAATTGGCTTCTTTTACAATGAGTTTATCCAAGTTTGTTTGACAACAGTGTTGTGAGCACAGCCAGGGGCTATACTCTCAATTTGTCCAGCCCATTTGGAATTCTCAGGGAAAGAGCAGTTGGCCTCAGCAGTGCACCAGGGCTTACCTGTCCATTTCCTGGGTTAGCAGCTGTGATAAATTTGTCAGTGATATCCTTACTAGAAATTCATCTTGATGGAGGGAGGCGGGTGGGGGATAGGGAAGATGGGTGATCATAACAAAGAGGGCACTTGTTATGATTAGCACTGGGTGCTATATATAAGTGATTAATCACTGAATTCTATGCCTGAAACCAATATGACACTGTATGTTAACTAACTAGAATTTAAATAAAAATTTGAAAAGAAAAAAATTTTTAAATATGTTATTAAAAAAAGAAAAAATTGTCTTGATTTAAAATCCTCTGAAAAGAATAGTCTTTAAAAGATGCCCCAGTTAGGGGCACCTGGGTGGCTCAGTAGGTTGAGTGTCCAACTTTAGCTCAGGTCATAATCTCCTGGTTTGTGAGTTCAAGCCCCACATCAGGTTTACTGCTGTCAGTGCAGAGCCTACTTCAGATTCTCTGTCCCTTTCTGTCTGCCTCACCCCACTTATGCTCCCTCAAAATGAAATAAAACATTAAAAAGAAAAAAAGAAAGAAACCTTCAGGCTAATAAATAAATAAATAAATAAAATGATGTCCCAGTTAGACTTTAACACTCCACTTACATCAATGGATAGGTCATTCAAACAGGAGATCAATAAGGAAACAGTGGCTTTTAATGACATACTGGACCAGATGGATGTAACATATATTCAGAACATTCCATCCTAAAATAGTGAAATAAGCATTTTTTCCAAGAGTACATGGGACATTCTCCAGAACATAGAACATATTAGGCCACAAAACAAGTCTCAACAAATTCAAAAAATTGAAGTTACGCCTTACATCTTTTCCAATCACAACACTATGAAACTAAAAACTGACCACAAGAAAAAATTTGGAAAGACCACAAATACATGGAGGATAAATAACATGCTACTAAACAATAAATGGGTTGACCAGGAAATCAAACAGGAAATTAAAAAAACAACGCATGGAGACAAAACACAACAGTCCAAATTTGGGGATGCAGCAAAAGCTGTTTTAAGAGGGAAGTTTATAGAAATTCAGACATACTTGAAGATGCAAAAAATATCTCAAAATCTCAAATAAACAACTTGACCTTACACCTAAAAGAGCTAAAAAAGAAGAAGAAGAAGAAAAACCAAAACACAAAACTAGTAGAAGGAAGAAAATGATAAAGATTAGAGCAGATAAACAAACTAGAAACTAAAAAAAGAAAAAAAGAAAAAGAAAAAAAAGAACAGATCAATGAAACCAAAAGCTAGTTCTCTGACAAGGTCAACAAATTGATAAACTGTTAGTAAGACTCATAAAAAAAAAGAGAGAGAGAGCAACAACTCAAACAAAATCAGAACTGAAAGAGGAAAAATACAACCAATTCCACAGAAATACAAAAGATCATGTGAGGATATTATGAAAAACTATATACCAACAAGTTGGACAACCCACAAGAAATGGACAAATTCCAAGAAACATATAACCTACCAAAAGTGAAGCAGAGAGGAATAGAAAATTTGCACAGACTGATTACCAGCAAAGAAAGTAAATCCATAATTACAAAGAAAAAAAATCCTAACAAACAAAAGTCTAGGACCAGATGGCTTCACAGGCAAATTCTACCAAACATTTAAAAAAGAGTTAACAACTATTCTTCTCAAACTACTCCAAAAAAAAAAAAAAAAAAAACAGAAGAGGAAGAAAAGCTTTCAAATTCATTCTATGAGGCAAGCATTACCATGATATCAAAACCAGATAAACTCACTACAAAAAAAAGCTACAGGCCAATATCTCTAAAGGACATAGATGCGAAAATCCTCAACAAAATATTGGCAAACTGAATCCAACAATACATGGAAAAAATCATTCACCACAATCAAGTGGATTTATTCCTGGAAGATGCAAGGGTTTTTCAATATTCAAAAAGCAATCAATGTGATACATCACATCAATAAAATAAAGATCATATGATCATTTCAATGGATGCAGAAAAACAATTTAACAAAGTATAACATCTATTCATTATAAAACATCAGGTTTAGCAACATTTTTCTAGATGTGTCTCCTGAGGTAAGAGAAGCAAAAACAAAAATAAACTGTTAGGATTGTATCAAAATAAAAAGCTTCTGCACACCAAGTGGAACAATCAACAAAACTAAAAGCTACCTCTGGAATAGGAGAAGATATTTGTAAATGATATATCTGATAAGGGGTTAGTATCAAAAGTATATAGAGAACATATATAACTCAACTCATATATAGAGAACATATAACTCAACTCAACACCAAAAAACTCAAATAATCCAATTAAAAAATGGATAGAAGACATGAACAGACATTTCTCCAAAGAAGATATCCAGATGGCCAATACACATGAAAATACGCTCAACATCACTAATCCTAAGACAAATGCAAATCAAAATCACGATGAAATATCACCTCACACGTGTCAGAAAGGCTAAAGTAAAAAACACAAGATACAACAAGTATTATCAAGGATGTGGAGAAAAAGGAACAACATGCACTGTTGGTGGGAATGCAAAGTGGCACAGCCCTCTGGAAGACAGTATAGAGGTTCCTTAAAAAGTTAAAAATAAAGTTACCACATATTCCAGTAATTTCACTACTGGGTATTTACCCAAAGAGCACAAAAACACTAATTCAAAAAGATATACACACCCCTATATTTATGATGACAGGATTTACAATAGTCAGCTTATGGATTTAACACAAATATCCATTAATAGATGAATGGATAAAGAAGATGTGTTTTATACACACACACACACACACACACACACACAATGGAATATTATTCAGCCATAAAAAAGAATGAAATCTTGCCATTGGTCACAACATGGATGGATCTGGAGGGTATAATGCCAAGTGAAATAGTCAGAGAAAGACAAATACCATAGGATTTCACTCCTATGTGGAATTTAAGAAACAAATAGAAGAAATAAACAAAGAGACAAAAAAAAAAAAAAAAACTCCACAAAAACCCAAACTCTTAAAAATAGAAAACAAACTGATGGTTACCAGAGAGAAGGTGGCTAGGGAGATTGATGAAATAAGTGAAAGGGATTAAGAGTTCACTTATCATAATGAGCACTGAGTAATAAATAATTATTTAACATTGTACACCTGAAAATAACACTATGTTAACTATACTGCAATTAAAATTTGTAGAAACAATTTTTCCAAAAAAAATTTTAAATGACCCAATTAGTCTTTGGGCCACACATACAAGTGAAGTTGGATTGTTACTGAGTGCAGAGCCTGCATTCATTACTTGGGGAAAAAATATATAAACATTTCCATCAAGTAACCCAATAACCTCTCTTGAGAGATGCATAGTGAGGAACTGAATGTATAATAAACTTTCTTTTGCCCCAGGGTGTTCTTGGCTTTACTTCCTCACCCTCTAGTACTCCTCCAATCTGACAAGTAAAGAATGAAGACAAATTTGACTCAGAAACTAAATCTATTGGTTTGTGCAAGACCTAAGAGCCATAAACTCTTTTGTAATTGCTCACCTCCCAATACTCCCTAATCCAGCTGCTATTCTTACTTCAGTTTTTGCTTATGTAGCCTGATTTACAGTAATTTACCTCGGCTCAGCTTTCTTTTGAATCCTATTGCATCCTGACTTACAATTTTTCTTTGCATTTACATTTAAAGTGAGACAGTTAACATGGACTTTCATATCTCAGGCATATTGTGAGTTCTTTAATAGCTTCTCAGGCTCCTAAAGCTCACTTGGATTCTGCAGCCTTTACCAATGTCTCTACTCTTGTTTGTTATGTTGATAACCTTTCACCCTGTAACCAAACTAAGCAGGGTACTCTTACAGACTCCCTTATTCTCCTAAAGGTACTAGCTGAAGGAAACCATAAAGCCTCCTGCCTTAAACTTCAATGGGTACAAACAACTGTTACCTACTTAGAACATGAAATATCTCAGGGCATTCAAAAGTTCACCCCAAAATGTCTTGAGTCACCTTTGTCAATCCCTCTCCTCAAAATGAGTAAACAATTACATACAGTTCTAGGGGTAGCTAGCTACTGCTGCCTATGGATTCCTATTTTTGCTATTCCTGCTAAACCTCTATGTCCTCCTTCCAGATATCCCAGAGCCCATTTCCTGGCCTTCAGAGGCATTAACCCTCTTTGAAGCCTTACAATTAACATCACATACACCTTAGCTCTCAGTTTATCCAATTCAGCACCTTTTAACATAATTCCAAGAAAATAATGGGATTGTTGAAGTATTCTAGGACTGCATTTTGACACTCAGATAAATCCTATGGCATATATCTCATGTCATTAGACTCTGTGGGTATGCCCCCATGCCTTGCATGTGGTAGCCAGAGCTGTCACCTTGAATGACAAAGCCAGTACTCTCACATCAGTCTCCCACATTCACCTGTGTGTTCCTCATGCTTTGTTTGCTCTCTTACAGGTTCATAAGACACAACACTTCTCTATATGGTAATAGACAACCTATAAACAGGTCCTTTTGATTAACCATTCCAGCATCTTGCATTGCGGTAACACTTTAAACCCAGCCACTTTACTACCCTTCCTTGATGATGAAGAGCCCCATCCCATTCCACATTATTGCCTTGCAACTACAGTAATGGTTTCACACACAAGAGGACTTCTTAGACATCCTTCTAAATAATCCAGACTTAATACTATTTTGTGATGGCTCCTGTAAACGAAGTTTCTGGGAAAACATAATAACCAGTTATGCCATACTTTCACCACACAAAACACAAGACATACTCTTTGTCCACTGTAAAATCAGCCCAAGCTGCTGAACACATTGCCCTTACCAGAGATCGTATGCTCACAAAATGGAAAACTGCCAGTGACTCCAGATATGGTTTTGGAGTCTGCCATGCTGTTGGCACAATTTGGAAATTCCATAAATTCTTAACCTCTGTGGTGCTCTTCTTGCTAATGGGTCTATAATTGCTGCTCTGTTACAAGCTATTCATCTCCCTTCTAAAGTTGCCATTGTTCATTGTTCAGTCCATATTAAGGAGGCTGATATTCTGTCTTTAGGAAACAATAGCTGCTAAATATGTAGCTCCAAATGGACCTCCTCTCCCCCACCCTTTTTCCACCCAATTTTTAAGCCTGCTTTTATCCTTGGCTGATAGTTTTAGCTACCAGGCAAATGCCCCACAGCCTAAAAAAGATAAATGAATACTACTGGTGCAAAATAATAATCAGATGGATTATACTTTGGGCCAAATAGACTTCCTGTAGCCCCCTCTCTTTTGACTTTTTTGCTTGTACTTATCTCTCATTAAATGGGACATATATGTACATGAGGATAGCTAAGGAACTAAAAGACAACTGGTTCTACCCTGACATCCACACAATTTCTGAACAATTTCCCAGTATACCAATTGTAAATACACCAAGTTTCTGAAAGAAATCAGTATACCCCAGCAAGTTTGTCTAGGCCCATACTGCCTTTTGCTGTACTTCAAATGGATTTTATTAATTTGTCTCCAGCTTTTTGCTATTCTCACTGTTTGGTTATTGTCTTCATGTTTAGTGGATGGACTGAATGTAGTTTCATTTACATTTAGAGATAGTTAACATGGACTCACATATCTCAGGAATATTATAAGCCTCTGATGCTGTAATTGTAGTAAAGAAATTAATACCATGACAGTTGAAAATAAATTAATAACAGATTATTTAGGTTTTGTCATTCCTTTATGGATTAAGTCAGACCATGGAACTCGTTTTATAATAGAGACAAACCATTTGCTTGCAAAGACCTTGGAGTACTCCTTAAAATTTCATATCCTATATAATTCTCTATCATCAGGGCAAGTGAAACATAAAAATTTAGGAATAAAAAGGACTTTGGTAAAGATCTGTCAAGAAATTGGGGTTAACTGGCCAGAAGCATTGCTCTTGGCCCTTATAAAGATCCAGAATATTTCAAATAGGAGCCATTAATTGACCACTTTTGAAATAGTGTTTGGACATTCAATGCCTCATGGCATCTCTAAATTTTTCATTCCTGGATTAAGTGAACTTTGTGGGAACTTAAGTAAACAACTTGAGGCTATGACTAGCTACATATAAAAAGTAACTGGTATACTAGGCATATCACCAACAAGTGAAAAAGCCATGGCCTCCACTGACTGACAAGCCTTGCCATCCCTTTGAACCAGGAGACCAGGTGCACATCAAGGTCTTTAGAACAAAACATACTCTGTCACCTCTCTGGGAAAAACTTTATGAGGTATGATAACCACATACAATGCCACTGAAATTAAAAAAAAAATCCTCCTGAATTCATGCAAGCCATGCCAAAATAGATCAAGGTTATCACTCCCATAATAACTGGAAGATAATCCCTAAGAAGGATTTCCAGAGTCAACTCCCAGGTTTATGAAGCAGAAAGCATCACAAAGTGGACAACTTTTCCCAAGATCTGGGATCAAGAAACTTTGCTTTTATCTGTTTCCCTTCCTTTGTAAGACATTCTACCACACACACATACACACATACACATACAGAGAGAGCTTATTAATGGATATGGATACTTTTTTTCTACGACATTTATTAATTATTTGTTAGAAGACTGACTGGAGATTGTTTCAATTTATCATACTCCCCTTCTGAGTTTACATAGTAACTCTTTCAATCTGTGTCTTGCTCTTATTAAGCCTTACTTTAACAAGTCAGGTACAGATGAAACACGCCCTTATGCCATTTTACCAAATCCTGGCCATTTCAATCTATCCAACTATTGGTTATGTCAACATCTAGATAGTGCAAAAAAACTGAACAAAAATTCCCTGCCAACGTGAATACCTGGTGGACTAAGTATAGAAGATGGATGAATGATAGGGTAAGGTATCCACAACTAGAAAAATATCACTCTGTTTCTTCTTCTGGTAACTTATTTGGGCTCAGAAAACCTTTATAGAAGTTCAAGGACTTCCCTTTACCCAAAGAAAGACAATAAGTGGAATTATTTCCCTTTGTATTGAAAACACACATGACACTGGACCTTTCCTGGGTAACATGCTAGGGCAATATTGCAATCAAAGCCTGTGGTTTGATTTCATAGATATCTCCAAACCTGTCATGGAGATTAGAATTGACTGTAGCACTACCTTTTATAGCACAGATGTTTGCCAAATGACAAAATGTTTTGGATGGTTCACAGACTATCTTTGTATGACTTGGGTATCTCAGCTGCTCCTCTGATTAGATTGCCAAATACCCCAAACTATATATGGGTGAAGCAAAAATCTGGACTAACTTGACCAGGTGACAAAACCAAGTATTATAGTTGCCAAAAATAGACTGCAGGTCTCTCATATCAGACATTTTGCAATGTGTTCTACAAACTGATAGAAGTACATGTAAAATGGAGATGTATTAATGCTAACATTACTTATTGCAAAGGTCTTGGAATGTCTCAGATCTGGAAGATTACTGATTCCACTCTGACCTTATCTTTGAATCACACTGTTTTGTTTTTTGTTTTTTGTTTTTTTTTTATGTTAAATGGCAATAGGGTATATAAAGTGTTCAATCTAAATGGCCAGAATGATGTGGACTCAGATACCTGGCTCCTTCTGTCACCAGATCTTCCACCTTAAGTGCCAGTCAAATTATAAATTTGGGCTCCTAATTTATAGGAGTCATGCCATAAAGTCATGCCATATAATCATATGGGATGAGAAACTGTAGAAAATCTGCCACTCCAAATTCTTTTCAATGTTGAGGACCTTATTTCCAAGCCTTGGGGCTTATTAATTCCCAAGAATTAAGACACAGGAAAAGGCAATCTTAAATCTTTTTATGATACTAGAAAAAGAGTTCAACACCACTATGCAAATTTTTGAGCTACTCCAGCCACAAGGTAACAACTAAGCCTCTGTTGTCCTCTAAAATCATGCTCTAGATACACTCACTACCCAGCAAGGGATAGTAAAAAAATACTGCTTTTATGTAAATAAAACACAACAAGTAGTGTCTAACTTACATCTATTAAAAAAGATTAACACTTTCCATTAGATAAATGAATCACAGCCATTTTATTGAGGGTGAACTATTCCCAACACTGGGAGCTGGTTTAATGGGTTGTGGGGAAATGTGCTTCATTTTTTTTTTCCTGTTTGCTAATTCTTCTTCCAATCTATGTTCTTTTCTCCCTTTGCAGATTTTTTACCTGCTGTAAACTGATTCTGCTCTCCATAACCATCAGCTCAACTGTTGATATGTGAAACATCCAGAGAAGTTTTAGAGAAGGGAACTGATGGGGTTTAGTGAAGTCCACTCTAAAATATGCCACTTTGGCATTTTGAACTAAATTTTGAACTAAAGTTACTTAAGAAGAAGCTAGTGCAAGAAGGACACTCTGACCCTATGTTGTCCCCCTGAAAGCTGGTGTCTTCCCTGTACCAGAAAGTAGAGAGACATCTTTATCACCAGAGATAGAGAATTTAGGACCAAAACAAACCTTGTTATGTCTTCACCAATTACTCCGGACTCAAACCTCTTTGTTTTATCAATTCCCTACAAATGTATTGTTTCTTTGCCTAAAAGATGTAAAAGCTGTTTACTGGTCACTTCTTTGAGTCTTATATTTTTATGAGATCCTGTACATAGGAAATTACTATTTGTTTTTTTTTTTTCTTAATTGGCCTTTTGTCAATTTAATTATTAGACTAGCCAAAGAACCTAGAAGGAAAGAAAGGAAATGTTTTCCTCCCTTATACCATAATCACTTCTATGTTTATTAAATGACAGTCTAACGTAAGAAATAGACCTTACTTCTCCATTTAATTAGTTAGTTAGAGTTAATTTATTAGTTATTACAGACTCATGATTTTTTCATTTTATTCATTGGTTAATAATATGATATTCAGCATTTATCTTGATACTCAAATTGTCATTTTAGCTAGTAAGAGTTCTGTATCCATTGTCTTTTTGGCATGTCCCCATCATTCATTGAGCACTTACTAGCTTTTTGATATAGTAAGATGGTTCAGCCTCATCTTGGAATTTTCTTACTACAGTCTTAGAATCAGCCATATTTCTAGGGAGTCCTGGTTCCCCTTAGTGGAGGATGGTGTTTAGAAACCAAGATCTGGAATCTTACTCTTCCCATCATTTTGTGTGCCTCTTTCACCCCCACCTAACTGTACTGCTTCTTCAGACACCAGACAATCCCTTCATGCTACACCTCCTTCCACTCACCATACCATTTCCTAGGACACCAACATTCCATTCCAGGAAGGAAAAGGAAGACAAGAAAGATGGGAATAGTGGAAAGACAGGAAGGGGAGAAAGAGCTGATCTTTATTGTTGTTTTATTTTCTTCTCTGCTTCTGTTTAAAAGATATAAGAGAACACTTTGGCTCCAAGTTTCCACAAAAAGTATAAAGTAGATGATAATCTCAAGACCCCATTTTTGTGAGAAGCTGATCTGTCTAAACAAGGATGCTCACCCAGCAGCAGCTCTGGGCCTCCCATCGATGCTGGTGGCAGCAAACTCCCTCCGTTCCAAATCTCTCACTTGCCTGAAGTTCTCTAAGTTCCAACAGTTGGAAGGATAAGTAATGCCACTGATTGAAACTCTTTCAATTTCACTGGGAAACAAGTAGAATGATCTCTGTATGCATGGGAAGGAACAGAACCAAAAATATCACAGGCTTGTGCAGAGCTGTTGCTCAGTGGCATTCAGGATAGAAAGGATGAAAGAAGGCCTCAGGAGATTGATTGTGGCTGGCAGAAGCTCTGCTGGAGACCCACTCACAACTATTTTCTATTTGGCCACCCAGGACACTCTTGTTCTTAAAAACTGGCTTCAGGAAAGCTTTCCCCTATAACCAGTCAGTAGACAAAGAGCCAAAATCTATTGGTTCAGTTATAAGATATTGAGTTTGGGACCTTTCCCAGTTAGTCTCTGGTCATGTGTTCAATTTCTACACCCTTATGGACTGGCATGATGAGGCTGCTGTGTTCCCTGTTGGGTCTCATAATGGTTAAACCCCAAGCCAGTTGAGGTTCTAGAAATCCTCCCACATACTCCAGGGAAATGACTCCAGGGGCAGGGTTTCAGCAAATGTAGAGGGCATCCTAGTTCTAGCAAGAACTAATTATGAAACTTTGCAAAGCACTTTCTGTTTTCAGTTTCTTCATTTGAAAAACAGATAAAAACACTCAAGAATTTTGTGACTCTCACAAGACATATTAGATATGAATATATTTTCAACAATTATGAGGTACTATCATTAAGGATCTAGTTAATTTAAACCTAATTGAAATGGATTTACATAGTGCTTTCCAAACAAGAGTGAACTTTCAACCTATTACTAAATTTATCCTAGTCAAGAACTGCCTGGTGCTTCAGAGAGTGGTCTGAGAATTAAGGGAAATTAGAATCCTACTTTGGCTAGAAATAGCCAATGCTCTTGGTTTGTTTTATTAGCCTTGGCTGTTACTATCCCACTACCATGAGTGGTTTTCCAGTATATATCCTTTCTCCCTTTCTCCATTCAACTCTCTGCTCTATGTTACATTATTACAGTGGCCTTCCTTGACCATCCTGTATAAAATGCCTCCACCCTTGAATCAGTATTTTTCTTCCACCACCCCTGCTTAAATTTCCTTTTATACTATGCCTCACCACCTGACAAACAATATGCCTATTTGTTTATTTGATTATCATATGTTTCCCCCAACTAAAATGTGAGCTCCCTACAAGTGAGGACACTTTCCAGTTTTATTCACCATTGCTTCCCTAGCACTCAGAACAGGTCTGGCACATGATAGATACTTAATAAATACCTCCTTAATAATTATTTGAGTTCTAATTTTTATAACAGGGCTATAGTTTTCAAAGAACTTTCATACATGTTAATAATAACACCATGGGATAGGTATGGTAGCTATTTATATCCTCATTTTAAAGATCAAGACACAGAGAAGGTCAGTCACTGGCCCAATATCACACAGCTACTTAATAAGAAGATACAGATCTCCAAATCTCTTTTACATGACATAATTTACTAGGTTATATATGAAAATTTCCAGAAGAATTATTTACATATTAAAATACCCAAATCTCAGAATCATTTGGTGAATAAAATAGACAGGGCTTCTGTCCTCAGAGAAGTTGTAGCCTAGACTGTTGACTACTAATGAATAGACTTTACAGTTAAAAAAGAAATCTACTAGCAAAATAAGTTTTATATTCTTAAATGTTCTTGATAATAGAGACCACAATAGAAAGTAAAGGACCACCATAAGAGATAATAAAAAAATAAAGAAAAAACTATCTGTAAAAGAATCAGTATATAAGAAATCATCTTAAGAGTATAGGCCCCAGGACGCCTGGGTGGTTCAGTTAGTTAAGTGTTTAACTCTTGATCTCTGTTCAGGTTATGATCCCATGGTTTGTGAAATCGAGTCCCATGTTGAGCTCACGCTGACATCTCAGAACCTGCTTAGGATCCTCTCTCTCTCTCTCTCTCTCTGCCCCTCCCTCAAACACACTCTCTCTAAAAATAAATAAATAAACTAAAAAAAAAAAAAAGAATATAGGCCTCAAATACTCACATGAGCTTGGAGGAGGACCCCCAGGTCTCAAACACCTTAGATGCAGCCTTGCAGGACACTGAGCAGAAGATTCATTTCCAGCATGCTGAGACAGCTGACACATGGAAACTATGGAAAAATAAATATATGTTTTAAGCTCGAAAAAAAAAAAAGAAAAGAAGGAAATAAGGAAGAGAAAAGAGAAAAGAAAAGAAAAAAAGAAAAAAAGACAAAAAAGAATATAGACCCCAAAATGGAAGACGAAGGAAGAGTCATTATTTTCAGGCTCCAGAATGGCTTGGTGGCTCCTGTGAATTCCTAAATCAATGGAATAGTACCTGCAATGAGTTTTTACTAAACACTTTCAAATTCCAGCCAAGATTCAGTTGAGCCAGGTCTGGAAAAGAGATCCACATGATTAAGTTTAATGTAAAATATAGTACTGCCACTCTGCGCATTCCCTTGCCCAATGATTGTGAAGGTCATAATGTGAAACACAAGACTTCTCCAAACTGACCTTTCCTTCCTAGAGCATTGAAGGGAAGCTGAATTGGAATGAGAGGGGTTTTTTTTATTAATTTTTTTAATGTTTATTTATTTTTCAGAGAGACAGAGACAGAATGCGAGTGGGTTAGGGGCAGAGAGAGAGGGAGACACAGAATCGGAAGCAGGCTCCAGGCTCTGAGCTGTCAGCACAGAGCCGGACGCAGAGCTCGAACTCAGGAGCTGTGAGATTGTGACCTGAGCCGAAGTCGGACGCTCAACCAACTGAGCCACCCAGGCGCCCCTGGAATGAGAGTTTTTGAATGACTTGAACTACTGTATTTTATGCTGTATTTGTTCTCCTTACAAATATTAACTGTTGATTCTTGGTTTAAAATGGCATCTGGCTAGCCATCCCTCCAACTTCTCTGCTTTATGAATTAAAATACCCAAGAAGATAGAAAAATACAAAAAATAAAAATGCTGGATAATTTTGAGAAATTTCCACAAATGGTAAAGCTATTTGAACCACTGAAAACCAAAAATGGAGATAAAATTTACTGTTTTAGCATCATTAAGACTTTGAGACTGCTTGTACAAAAATAGGAAATAAGACTACCTCATCTTCCATCCCTCCATTACACTTGCCCTAGGTCAGAAAGACAGTTTCCACCAACCAGAAGACTGGCCAGCTAAATTTGATTTAGCTAGTATATTCTCCTACCCTGCCTCCACAGTGGTATCTCTCTTCCTATAGCCATATGAAGTCTGTAGTTCTAAGAATGCAATTAGGAAAGTGAGGGAAATGAAGGATGTCTGGTTAGTTGCATCTTGGGAAGAATGCATGTATCACCCTTTAATTTTGAGTATAATTCATGGTTATAAATATATGTAAAAGTTAACTAATATGTTATTTATTTATACTCTACATTTTGGATATATCTCTAGAGTTCATTTATTCTATTTTTACATTTTCCTTTACAAGTGAACCCATAATGATATGGCTTAAACCCAATAAGCATCTCATTAAAGTTAAAATAATGATTTTTGACATTTCTAATTATTTTCATTCCTGTATTAAGTTTTTAAGTCCTTTACTTCTTATTACTGCCATCAACACTTATTTTTTCAATTTTATACTCCATTTATGAACTTAAGGATGAACTAAAATATTCAAATAGTTCAAACACTGTTATAAATACAAAAATTATAATAAAGCTAAAATATAACTTGTTGGCTAGGAGGCAAGAGCAGTGAGCAATAGTTCAAACATTCGTGTGTCAGTGTATATACCATTTTTTTAAACAAGGAAATGATAACTACAAAAATCTTTACAGATATGTCTGCAAGAGAGAGCGATGGGGTTAGGAGAAATACGCAGATAGATACAATGTTACCAGTAATTCTAGATCTTATTTTGGATAGTAGGCTCATACATGTTTGTTTTCTAACTATACTTCATAATGTACATCTATGTTATATATATATATATGACACATATAGATCATATATATAATTTGATTTAGTGGTCATACAAATTAGCCCTTTTCTGTAGAATTATGAATCCCAAACCTGTTGGGAGTCATCAGTTATTGTAACATAAGCTAGTGTATCCTGACTGGCATGGGGTGTGTGTGTGTGTGTGTGTGTGTGTGTGTGTGTGTTTGTACCAACCATTACATCAATACATTTGAGTACTTGGAGGAATTAGAAAATAATGTACAAAAACATGTTATAAAAATTTTTATCTTATGAAAGATAAGGACCATCTGCAGTTCCCACAATTAAATCAATAAAATGAATGAACAAGACGGAAAAAGCCCTAGAAGCAGTGCAATCTGAGAACAGTAGATTTTGAATATATTCCATCTGTTCAAATTATCAGAAATCCAGGAAGTCACATAGAAAAATATTCCACTTTAGTCCAAAGCAGCCACAGTAGAGTATTTGTTAGGTTTTAGGAACTTGGTTAGAGGCTCTAAGCCTCTACCTGCCACCTCCCTGCAACACTCAGGAGCCACAACTGTACTAGGGTATGGAAATGTGGAATCAGGAAGAACCACACACTCTGCCCATTGACCAAAGATAGGTCTGTGGGGTTTCCTCACTCATAGATGAGTACATATGAAACAAAAATATATGGAATTTGTTAAAAATTTAATACATATTTATTGTGTATCTTGTATTAAAGGGTGAAAATATCCTCCTGAAATTATAGGAACTTCTAAAAGAAGAAACTTTTAGAAAACTATTTATTACTGTCAATAATATGTGATGGCACAAGAACAGACACTCAGATCAATGGAACAGAATAGAGAACCCAGAAATGGACCCACAAACATACAGCCAACTAATCTTTGACAAAGCAGGAAAGAATATTCAATGGAATAAAGACAGTCTCTTCAGCAAGTGGTGCTGGGAAAACTGGACAGGGACATGCAGAAGAAGGAACCTGGACCACTTTCTTACACCATACACAAAAATAAACTCAAAGTGGATGAAAAACCTCAATGTAAGACAGGAAGCCATCAAAATCCTCAAGGAGAAAGCAGGCAAAAACCTCTTTGATCTTGGCCGCAGCAACTTCTTACTCAACACATCTCCAGAGGCAAGGGAAACAAAAGCAAAAATGAACTACTGGGACCCCATCAAAATAAAAAGCTTCTGCACAGCGAAGGAAACAATCAGCAAAACTAAAAGGCAACCGACAGAATGGGAGAAGATATTTGCAAGTGACATGTCAGGTAAAGGGTTAGTATCCAAAATCTACAAAGAACTTATCAAACTCAACACCCAAAAAACAAAGAATCCAGTGAAGAAATGGGCAAAAGGCATGAAGAGACACTTCTCCAAAGAAGACATCCAGATGGCAAACCAACACATGAGAAAATGCTCAACATCACTCATCATCAGGGAAATACAAATCAAAACCACCATGAGATACCACCTTACACCTGTCAGAATGGCTAACGTTAACAACTCAGGCAACAACAGATGTTGGCGAGGATGCAGAGAAAGAGGATCTCTTTTGCAATGTTGCTGGGAATGCAAGCTGGTGCAGCCACTCTGGAAAACAGTATGGAGGTTCCTCAAAAACTAAAAATAGAACTATCCTACAACCCAGGAATTGCACTACTAGGCATTTATCCACAGGATACAGGTGTGCTGTTTTGAAGAGACACATGAACTGCCCATGTTTATAGCAGCACTATCAACAATATCCAAAGTATGGAAAGAGCCCAAATGTCCATCGATGGATGAATGGATAAAGAAAAGGTGGTATATATATTTATACAATGGAGAATTACTCAGCAGTCAAAAAGAATAAAATCTTGCCATTTGCAACTACATGGATGGAACTGGAGGGTATTATGCTAAGTGAAATTAGTCAGAGAAAGACAAAAATCATATGACATCACTTATATGAGGACTTTAAGAGACAAAAGAGATGAACATAAGGGAAGGAAAACGAAAATAATATAAAAACAGGGAGGGCGACAAAACAAAAAAGACTCATAAATATGGAGAACAAACTGAGGGTTATGGGAGGGGTTGTGGGAGGGCGGATAGGCTAAATGGGTAAGGGTCACTAAGGAGTCTACTGCTGAAATCATTGTTGTACTATATGCTAACTAATTTGGATGTAAATTTTAAAAAATAAAGAATAAAATTAAAAAAAATAATATGTGAGAAGCTATAGCCTCTATTAAATGGGAGAAAAAATACTAAAGGACAGGATGAACACAAGAGGATTAGATAAATAGGGATATATATGAAACAAAGATTTTCCCTCAAATTAGAAATTCAAAAGAATAATTTTAATACCCTTTGAAGGGAATAAAGAATAAAATGACACTACAGAAAACTGAATGATTCATACTGATGAAAAAATTGAGAAATCCTTCTATAATGGAAAGGAGAGGTCAACAAGATAAAACTCTGAAGGAGACAATAGAGAACTAAAGAAACAAGTTCCACCTCAAAAATATGCATGATCTTTAGGGAAAAATCAAGACACAAAGAACAAAAGCCAGGGTGAAAAACTTACCTGGATAAACATTTCCCTAATTGGAAATATCTGATTGCATGCATATCTGAATGAGTATGCAGACTAAAAGTGCCATATTTCAAACAAAAGTCACAAAAAGACATCTCTATATCTATTCTTGATTAGGCTTTCAAATTATAAAGAGATAACTCTTCTCCAGGAATTCAGGAAAATTAAAAAGGGCAGCTACTTTTATAAAGGAATGAAAGTTTAACAGCCACGAATAATGGAGTAATACTCATCAAGTTATTGGTGTGAAAAGGCTTCTGCCTAGTCAGGTTGGACCTCGTGGGTATGAGCAACAAAAATAAATGTGCACTGTACTAGAGTTTATTTTTTTATGCCTCTCAGCATTTTATTTATTATTTTTTTTAATATATGAAATTTATTGTCAAATTGGTTTCCATACAACAACAGTGCTCATCCCAAAAGGTGCCCTCCTCAATACCCATCACCCACCCTACCCTCCCTCCCACCCCCCATCAA
>NC_064811.1:163656795-163657470 GCF_023721935.1 Panthera uncia | reverse complement strand
TCTTATGCTTTGGGTCTCTCCCACTCTAACCTCTTTTTTTTTTTTTTCCTTCCCCTCCCCCATGGGCTTCTGTTACGTTTCTCAGGATCCACATAAGAGTGAAACCATATGGTATCTGTCTTTCTCTGTATGGCTTATTTCACTTAGCATCACACTCTCCAGTTCCATCCACGTTGCTACAAAAGGCCATATTTCATTTTTTCTCATTGCCACGTAGTATTCCATTGTGTATATAAACCACAATTTCTTTATCCATTCATCAGTTGATGGACATTTAGGCTCTTTCCATAATTTGGCTATTGTTGAGAGTGCTGCTATAAACATTGGGGTACAAGTGCCCCTATGCATCACTACTCCTGTATCCCTTGGATAAATTCCTAGCAGTGCTATTGCTGGGTCATAGGGTAGGTCAATTTTTAATATTCTGAGGAACCTCCACACTGCTTTCCAGAGCGGCTGCACCAATTTGCATTCCCACCTACAGAGCAAGAGGGTTCCCGTTTCTCCACATCCTCTCCAGCATCTATAGTCTCCTGATTTGTTCATTTTGGCCACTCTGACTGGCGTGAGGTGATATCTGAGTGTGGTTTTGGTTTGTATTTCCCTGATAAGGAGCGACGTTGAACATCTTTTCATGGGCCTGTTGGCCATCCGGATGTCTTCTTTAGAGAAGTG
>NC_064811.1:163558172-163641795 GCF_023721935.1 Panthera uncia | reverse complement strand
GGTCTTGTTTTTTTATCCATTCTGTTACCCTATGTCTTTTGGTTGGCACATTTAATCCATTTACATTCAGTGTTATTATAGAAAGATACGGGTTTAGAGTCATTGTGATGTCTGTATGTTTTATGCTTGTAGCGATGTGTCTGGTACTTTGTCTCACAGGATCCCCCTTAGGATCTCTTGTAGGGCTGGTTTAGTGGTGACAAATTCCTTCAGTTTTTGTTTATTTGGGAAGACCTTTATCTCTCCTTCTATTGTAAATGACAGACTTGCTGGATAAAGGATTCTCGGCTGCATATTTTTTCTGTTCATCACATGGAAGATCTCGTGCCAATCCTTTCTGGCCTGCCAAGTTTCAAAAGAGAGATCAGTCACGAGTCTTATAGGTCTCCCTTTATATGTTAGGGCACGTTTATCCCTTGCTGCTTTCAGAATTTTCTCTTTATCCTTGTATTTTGCTAGTTTCACTATGATATGTCGTGCAGAAGATCGATTCAAGTTCCGTCTGAAGGGAGTTCTCTGTTCCTCTTGGATTTCAATGCCTTTTTCCTTCCCCAGTTCAGGGAAGTTCTCAGCTATAATTTCTTCAGGTACCCCTTCAGCACCTTTCCCTCTCTCTTCCTCCTCTGGGATACCAATTATGCGTATATTATTTCCTTTTAGTGTATCACTTAGTTCTCTAATTTTCCCCTCATACTCCTGGATTTTTTTTTATCTCTCTTTTTCTCAGCTTCCTCTTTTTCCATAACTTTATCTTCTAGTTCACCTATTCTCTCCTCTGCCTCTTCAATCTGAGCCGTGGACGTTTCCACTTTATTTTGCATCTCCTTTAAAGCGGTTTTCAGCTCCTCCTGACTGTTCCTTAGTCCCTTGATCTCTGTAGCAAGAGATTCTCTGCTGTCCTCTATGCTGTTTTCAAGCCCAGTGATTAATTTTATGACTATTATTCTAAATTCACTTTCTGTTATATTATTTAAATCCTTTTTGATCAGTTCATTGGCTGTTGTTATTTCCTGGAGATTCTTTTGCGGGGAATTCTTCCGTTTGGTCATTTTGGATGGTCCCTGGAGTGGTGCGGACCTGTAGGGCACTTCCCCTGTGCTGTGGTGTATAACTGGAGTTGGTGGGTGGAGCCGCAGTCAGACCTGATGTCTGCCCCCAGCCCACCGCTGGGGCCAGTCAGACTGGTGTGTGCCTTCTCTTCCCCTCTCCTAGGGGCGGGATTCACTGTGGGGTGGCGTGGCCCATCTGGGCTACTTGCACACTGCCAGGCTTGTGGTGCTGGGGATCTGGCGTATTAGCTAGGGTGGGTAGGCAAGGTGCACGAGGGCAGGAGGGGCAGGCTTAGCTCGCTTCTCCTTAGGTGATCCACTTCAGGAGGGGCCCTGTGGCAGCAGGAGGGAGTCAGATCCGCTGCCGGAGGGGGTGGCTCTGCAGAAGTACAGCATTGGGTGTTTGCACGGAGCAAGCAAGTTCCCTTGCTTGGGGAACTGGTTCTCTTTGGGATTTTGGCTGGGGGATGGGCGAGGGAGATGGCACTGGCGAGCGCCTTTGTTCCCCACCAAACTGAGCTCTGTCGTCCTGGGGCTCAGCAACTCTCCCTCCCTTTGTCCTCCAGCCTTCCCGCTTTCGGAGCAGAGCCGTTAAGTTATGACCTCCCAGATGGTAAGTCACGCTCGCTGTCGGGACACACTCCATCTGGCCCCTCCGCTTTTGCCAGCCAGACTTGGGGGCTCTGCTTGGCCGGCAGGCTGCCCCTCTGCCCTGGCTCCCTCCCGCCAGTCCGTGGAGCGCGCACCGCCTCGCCGCCCTTCCTACCCTGTTCCGTGGGCCTCTCGTCTCCACTTGGCTCCAGAGACTCCATTCTGCTAGTCTTCTGGTGTTTTTCTGGGTTAGTTAGGCAGGTTTAGGTGGAATCTAAGTGATCAGCAGGACGCGCGGTGAGCCCAGAGTCCTCCTATGCCACCATCTTCCCTTGTTCTCCAATCCTTTATTTAAAAAAAAATGTTTTATTTTTTGAGAAAGAGAGCACAGGGGAGGGGCAAAGAGAGGGAGAGAGAATCCCAAGCAGGATTCATGCAGTCAGTGCATGGCCAGACCCAGGGCTCAATCTCACAAACAATGAGACCATGACCTGAGCCAAAATCCAGAGTCAGATGCTTAACAAATTGAGCCACCCAGGTACCCCACAGGAAACTCCTTTTGAGAGGCATTAATGGCAGCCATATTTTCTGGAGACTCTGCTTTAGTCTGATGAGGGATATTCAAAGAAGATTTCTTTCTGATCTGAATTTAGTTCAGATTTTTTTTACTTTAAAATAGTTGTGAGGTGGGGTGGCTGGGTGGCTGAGTCAGTCAAGTGTCTGACATTTGATTTCAGCTCAGGTCATGATTTATGGGTTCAAGCCCCATGTTGAGTTCTGTGCTGACAGCCTACTTGGGATTCTCTCTCTCTCTCTCTCTCTGTCCCCCTCTTTCTCTGCCCTTCCCACATTTGCACTCTCTCTCTCTCTCTCTCAAAATAAGTAAAAACCTAAAAAGTCTTGGGGCACCTGAGTGGCTCAGTCTGTTAGATGCCTGACTCTTGATTTTGGCTCAGGTCATAATCCCATGGTTCATGAGTTTGAGCCCTGCGGGCTCCACATTGATAGTTCAGAACCTGTTCGGGATTCTATCTCTCCCTGTCTTTGCCTCCCCATCAAAATAAATAAATACACTTCCTTAATACTGGGAAGGGGTGGGAAGCTTTGCAGAAGAGAATTAATGACAGAGAGAGAGAGAGAGGGAGAGACAACTTTAAATTGGCTAGATTGATGAAATTTGGAGGGCAATGATGGGGGTTCAGAGCTGATAGCCAAGAAATAGTTCTTGAAGACATCTTTGGTGCAAAAAGGTGATTTTATTAAAGCACAGGGACAGAGACCATGGACAGGAAGACCTGCACTGGGGTTGTGAAGAATGGCTAGTTGTTACTATAGGGAAATTTCCAAAGAGATTTTCATATGCTAAAGACTTACAGATTACTGGAGGCCTAGTTATTGTCAAGCTAAAGTTGTTTAACCTAAAGGAAAGAGAGGGGTTGTTTAAAGCACCAATTCAAATATTCATGTCAGTTAGAAATCCAGAAATATTTTTTGTGGTAATCTGGAATGTATACACAACATTTTCTTTTTATGAGAGCAAAAGTTCCACCTGTGCAACAGCTAAAACATCTAACGCTGTTCTGTTTTGTAGAATATTTTTATGCATTTGAATTATTTTAGTATTTAATAATATAACGTTATTTGGAGAGTCATTTAAGGTTTTTAACTGTGTAAAATGTGGTATATAGCCATTACATAGACTCTGTTTTGTTTAGTAAACAACCAAGTAATTAAGAAGAGGTACTTTCATAGAAACAAGAAAAATATAGGTTAATGGTTACAGAAAATTACAAACTCAGGGTCTGCCAGTGCTGCCAGTAAGATTTTTTAGATATCAGGCTTGAAGCAGCCTCAGATGGTATGGTAACTGGCAGCAGAGATTATATGGTCTTTCTGGTTTGTAACTCAAATGTCTGTGGTGATCCTTTTGAATGCCCCTTTTTAAGAAAGAATTGTTAGTATAAATTGGGGAAAGGGGAATGAAAAAGAAAGGTACAGCCATCAAAAGAGAAGTTTGAAGTCTTCCACAAGTTTGTAGGAATAAGTACTTTAGTTTGCTCACTGGTTTCCTGTCAAGGGGGTACAGGTTTATTTTAGATATAAGAGCTTATGAAGAGTGCCCCTATAACTTTATTGCAGTGGGAGTATATAATATGACCTACTAGGGGCCCTTCCATTTTGGAATTAAATCCCCTGCTGTATTAGACTTTCAATCCTTTAAATAAACTAGGCCTCCTGGGTTTATATGGATGGAGTGGGTTTCTAGTAACTGTCAGTTCAAGTTTTAGGAGGATATGGTTTGCATATTTATTTATAGATTTATGGATTAACCTGGCTTCAAGTGAATAATTTAATAAAACACTATAGTCTTCATTGATTGATAGGTCTACAGTGAGAAAAGTCTTTTCATATACAATTGTTGGGGGAGTCCATCCCCATTTTTTAGTTGTTTAAATAATCATATGCCCATGGGGTTCTGTTATCACCACAGAATAATAAGCAAGAAGATATTTCATACCTGTGCTGTTGTGACAATTTTTCTGAAATTTACCTCAAGTTGTCTAGCTTAGGCAAACATTTAAAGACAATCAGAACTAGAATTTAACATCCATAAAGATGCCTTATTAAAACATGATTTTACTCTCTAATAACCTTCATTTCCAGAGATAGTCAAACCAAGACTAATTTATTTGTAAAGCAAGTTCAGTTTTAACAAGCTCGGCCTAATTATTTACATAAGTTTAGCAAGAGTAGTGATTGGTCATATAGATCTTTTAAAATTTGCTTTGCTGGAAATTTTTATAAGGAACCTCTAAATTGAACTTTTAGTAGCCCCTCTAAGCCAGAAGCCAAGCCAAGTACTTGCCATCAGACATGCCTACAATACCTATAGATTTGGGCAAATTCTTCTTCATGAGATTCCTGAAGTATCCTGAGGTACTTGCACCTTTCAGAAATTGGCATTCTTTACTCACCTGGTAAGGCTGCTGGGAGCTCTGTAAGCAAGGTATCAGGCTAGCTTTTCCAAGGAGCTTAATGGCTCCATGTTTCATAAAGTCAACCTTAGTTCCTTAAAATTGTATGGTCATATCTGAGCCTATGTATGTCTCTCAAATACGATATTCCAGTCAAAGCCTTGGTAAAATAAACAGTATTTCCAATGATGTCTTGTTACAAGATGAACAGAGTCTTATTGAACTTATGCAAATAACTGTAATTGCCATGAAAGAAAGAACACTCACTGAGTTTGTGAATTTCAGAAGGTTCAGGTAAAAAGAAAAGTTAAACACTTCAGTTTGTTTACAAATGAATACTTTATCACACTTCTGTATGTCATAGATGTCTTAAGAGAAAGTTTCCTTAATCTGGAAAAGCAAATATTTGGATAATCAGCAATATTTTAAAACAAGGGTCACAAAAACTATAATCTTCCTCAGTTCACTTGGTCCGATGTTCCTAATTCTTGTTCAGTTTGAATGTAGCTTTTTAGTTCTGGAAATTCATACCCATTTTAGTATCATTCTTAAAGATGTCAAATACCTGTATTTGTTCTAAAAGTTTTTTATGAATCTCCTTGAAGATGAAATATGTTTTGTGAGAGAATAAGAACAATTATAAATGACAAAAACTCAGAAATGGACACTGTTACAGATCTGATGAGAGTTCATTATGATGCAATTGACAAGGTAATCCAGTTATTCTGTGACACATCTAACACTTTGATAATCAGAAAATCAAGTGATGACCTTATTACCAAAACATTAAAAGTTTAGGAGTTGCATGTATATTTGAGCAGTTATAGCATTTACCCAGGCAATACAGCCCCAAGGTTTACCATTTGTTTGACAATGCTTTTCAGAGTAACTTTACATAAATAAAGCTTAATTGGTCAAAAATACTTCATTTACAATTTAAATCTTGGGAAAGTTTGTTAAAACCTTAGAAAGCTATAAAGCACATCTTAAATAGGATTATAGATCATTACAAATCTTATTTAACCAAGGTGGCAATAAGAGGTTCCAGAGGCAAATATGTTAGGGTTATATAGTTAGCAAAACTTAGCTCCTTTAGTGGATCCTGAGAAACTTAACAGGAACCCATGGGGGAGGGGAAGGGAAAAAAAAAGAGAGAAGTTAGAGTGGGAGAGAGCCAAAGCACAAGAGACTCTTAAAAACTGAGAACAAACTGAGGGCTGATGGGGGGTGGGAGGGAGGGGAGGGTGGGTGGTGGGTATTGAAGAGGGCATCTTTTGGGATGAGCACTGGGTGTTGTATGGAAACCAATTTGACAATAAATTTCTAAAAAAAAAAAAAAACCAAAAAAAACCAAAACACAAAACAAAACAAAAAAAACTTAGCTCCTTTAACATTGAGAAGTTGTAACTAAGTAATCAAAGACCTGAAAAAGACAAACATCAGCTTTGGTTTTCTTGGCAGACAAAAAGGAAAAAACAAAACAAACAAACAAAAAAACTTTTTTTTTACATTTTCTTATCAAGAGCAGGTCAACAGTCCAAGAAAACTTAGTCTTTTGAGCAGAGAGAAAAGCAGAATCTATTTCAACCTTAGTCTGTCCTAACCACACATAAAATTCCTTTCCAAAATTTCCCTTCATGAACCTTCTACACCTCTCCTTTGCCTTCAGATCATGTCCCAAGCCATGTCTCTCCAAACAACCAATCTCATTTAGAACAAAATTACTTTCTTTTACCTTTAACAAAAATACTTTGCATTCCTTTTATCTTTCTTACAAATCTCCTATTTTTTTTTTTTTACATACAGAGTTGTTTCCCTTATTTACATCAGGCTTAACCTCATTCAGCAGAATTAACTCTTAGAAACCATAGTCTTCAGTGAAAACTAAGTAGTAACCAATTGTAAACTGTTACACCAGAATTCTTTAGATGGCAAATTTATGAACCTTAAGCACCAAGCATGTTTACCAACAGACCCAAAATAGCCTTATTTGCTCTCCAGTAAATCAAAAACACAAACCTATGTTCAGTAATCAATGCTTTAGTATTTTATCCTCTTTGGAAAAGACCTAGATGTCCAACGAATTCAATCCCATTTATCATGCAAGTGAAACTTCAAAGTTTCATTTTACCAAAGACTTTGAAAACTATCTTAATAATTACCCATGAAAACTTTAAGATAGACAAAATTAACCTTTAAGTCATCTTTTTACTAATAAGTTGGAAGAGATAATATGAGCTTATTTGATCTTTAGCAAACATAGGTAGAATAAGTTTCATATTTAATGCTGATAACTCTAAAGACATGTCTACCTTAATTAAACCAACAAACTTAAATTACTTTGATTGTTATGCCCAGAATTCATGATCCCCAAAGACCACCAGGGAGCCGAGTCCCATGCAAAAGCAAAAGAGCCTTTATTCTAGCTAGCTCGAGCTCAATCTCTTACCTGCACCAACGCAGCGGTGAGATACCAGGAAGAGAGAGCAAGTTTCAAAAGGACAAAGGTTTTATTGGGGCCTTTGGGGCAGTTGGTGAGGTAATGGCTATGGCCTCAGCCTATTGGCTGGGGAAGGGTCTGAGTCCTGTTAGGCAGGTGAGGGGGGCGGTTACTCAAGGGGAGGAGGTGTGGTCAAGGTGAAGGACACAGAACAAGATGGAGTCAGCCGGCATAGGCCCGCCCTTTGATTCCCCCTTGCCATGTAGCTTAGGGACCCAATCATGGGACCGGCTGCATTTATGGTGACAAGGGGAACAGAGTTTGGAGGTTTACACAAAGTTCTGGGAAGCAAGTGTCCCTGGGGTGGCTCTGGGAGGTCTGATTAAGTATTGTCCCCGAGCTGATGTCTATGATCTGCCAGGTGATGTTTTGGGGGGCGTGGGGACTCCCGGCAGCATGAGCAATGACAAGCAGAGTTAACAGAGTTACCAATATTAGGTGGGTTGAATGCGCTGTAGGTTGAGCTTGAGCGGGTTGTGTTGGTCCCGACTGATGGCCCATCGCGTGACGAAGTCCTTCCGGATCGAGGAGGTGTCTGCTGGCCGAACGTGGGTGTGATGGACCCAGGTCACGATGCTGTCTACTTTGAAAGTGGTGGGGGTTGTCAACACCACGATGTAGGGTCCCTTTCAGCGCGGCTTGAGAGTCTCTCGGTGGTGCCTCTTGACATAGACCCAGTCTCCTGGCCTGTACTGATGAGGTGTCCGGGTCGGGCCAGCCTCATAGATGGCACGGAGGCGCGGCCATATGTCCTCGTGCACCCTCTGGAGCCCTCTCAAGGAAAGAAAAACTTCTTGATCTTTAAACTCAGCAATAAATTCAGCTCGAAGGCTGGGAATAACAGGGGGTGGCCTGCCAAAAATGATCTCATAGGGAGTAAAACCCAGAGTGTAAGGAGTGTTTCTAACCCGGTAAAGAGCGTACGGTAGGAGAGTCACCCAGTCCCCGCCAGTCTCCGTGGTTAATTTGGTAAGGGTCTCTTTTAGGGTTCTATTCATTCTTTCTACCTGTCCTGAGCTATGGGGCCTATAAGCACAATGTAATTTCCAGTTTGCCCCCACTGCCTTGGCTACTGCCTGTGTTACCTTTGAGATAAAAGCTGGTCCATTGTCTGATCCTACCATGGCAGGAAAACCATACCTGGGTAATATGTCTTCTAGTAGCTTCTTAGCCACCGTCTGAGCTGTTTCATGCTTGGTTGGGTATGCCTCCACCCAGCCAGAGAAGGTGTCTGTAAATACTAAAAGATATTTATAACCATACTTTCCTGGTTTGACTTCAGTGAAGTCGACTTCCCATTGGGCTCCCGATCTGGTGCCTCTGAGCCTGGTTCCTTTTTTATTTGATGTGGCTCTCGCGTTGGTGAGTTGGCAGGTCTTGCAGGCAGATACAACTTGCTCTATTTTGGTGTCCTGTTGGTGAATCTTGATTCTGGCATGTTGGATTAAGTCTTTTAATTTTTGGGCCCCCCATGGGAGTAGACCAATGCATGTGCTCTAATATTGAGACTCCAAGCCAGTCTGGCAGCACGAGCTCCTTGTTAGGTGTATACCACCATCCCTTTATCTCCTGGGACATGGGGAGTTTCTTGATCTGCTGTAACTCCTCCTGGGAGTATTTGGGCTGGTCTGGTAAAACTGGGTCTCCCGGGTCCGGTAGTTGTATGGTCATGGTGGAGACTGAAGTAAGGGCTACTGCCTTGGCTGCCTGGTCAGCTTTTCGATTACCTCTAGCTACTGGGTTATCAGCTTTTTGGTGCCCTTGGCAGTGGATAATGGCTACCTTGGCAGGAAGCCATAAGGCTGTAAGCAGGTTAAGTATCTCCTGCTTATTTTTTATAGTTCGTCCTTCTGCTGTCAGTAACCCCCTCTCCTGATAAATTGCCCCATGAATATGAGCTGTGGCAAATGCATAACGGCTGTCTGTGTAGATGTGAAGCCGTTTTCCAGCTCCCAGCATCAGCGCCTTGGTGAGGCCTATGATCTCTGCTCGCTGGGCTGACGTTCCGGAGGGTAGAGCCTCTGCCCATACGGTGTCTGTTTCGGTGACCACCGCTACACCAGCATACCTGTGTCCGTCTCGCACAAAGCTGTTGCCATCAGTGAACCAAGTAGCCTCGGCATCAGGGAGGGGCCGGTCGGTCAGGTCCGTCCAGTATCCGTGTACTTGTTCCAAGATTCTCGCACAGTCATGTAGTGGAGCACCTAGGTCAGGGTCAGGCAGCAGGGTTGCAGGATTGAGGGCTGCACTGGGGTGGAACCGCACTCGTGGAGGGTTGAGTAGGAGGCTCTGGTAATGAGTCATACGTGTATTGCTATCCATCTATCCGGAGGCTGTTTCAGGACCCCTTCAATGGCGTGTGGGGTCGTGATCCAGATCTCCTGTCCTAGGGTCAGTTTGTCTGCATCCTTGACTAGGAGTGCTATCACCGCAATAATTCTTAGGCATGGCGGCCAGCCGGCAGCCACTGGGTCTAGTTTCTTAGACAGGTAAGCCACCGGGCGGTTCCAGGGGCCTAAGGCTTGAGTTAGAACCCCTTTTGCTATTCCCTTATGTTCGTCTACAAAGAGGTGGAAGGGCTTCGTAATGTCTGGTAGACTCAGGGCTGGGGCACTTAGGAGGGCCTTTTTTAACTGATTAAAAGCAGTTTCTTCTTTTTCAGCCCATTTAAATGTTTTCCCCTCTTTGGTAGCTTCATATAAGGGCCTGGTGATCTCAGTAAAACCTGGAACCCAGAGGCGGCAGTAGCCGTCTGATCCTAGGAATTCCCTCACTTCTCTTTGGGAGGTGGGAGTAGGGATCTTTAGGACAGTTTCTTTTCTGGCATCTGATAACTGCCACTGTCCACCCTCCAGGATATATCCCAGGTAACTTACACTCTCCCTGCATATCTGAGCCTTCTTCGTGGATGCCCGATACCCTAAGGCCCCCAGGGTAGCCAGCAGGTCCTGGGTCCCTCGCTCACAGTCTTTGGCCATGTCGGCAGCAATCAGGATGTCATCTACGTACTGCAGAAGGGTGAGGCCAGGATGCTCCCTTCTGTACTCACCCAGGTCCTCGTGTAGTGCCTCGTCGAAGATGGTGGGTGAATTTTTGAATCCCTGAGGTAGCCGTGTCCAGGTGAGTTGCCCACTGTAGCCCTCCTCCGGATCATGCCACTCAAAGGCGAACAAGGGTTGGCTCTGGGGTGCCAGCGGCAGACTGAAGAAGGCGTCCTTTAAATCTAGTACAGTATACCAGACCCTGGAGGGCGCCAAGGAGCTCAAGAGAGTATATGGGTTGGGAACAGTTGGGTGTATGTCTGTGACCCTCCTATTTACTTCCCGGAGGTCTTGTACTGGTAGGTAGTCATTTGTGTGAGGCTTTTTGACCGGCAGTAGGGGGGTGTTCCAGGCAGACTGGCAAGGAACTAGTACCCCTAGGCTTCGTAGTCTCTGGATGTGTGGCTGGATCCCCTTCCGGGCCTCCTGAGACATGGGGTATTGTTTGATCCTTACTGGACTCTCTCCTGGCTTGAGCTCTACCAGGACTGGGGTCCTGTGAGTGGTTAGTCCCATCCCCCCCATCTCTGCCCAAACCGAGGGGAATTCTTGTAGCCATCTGTCTATATTATCCTCTCTTGGGAGTGCCTCCTGGTGGCGGCAGTATTCATCCTCCAGTTTCATGGTCAGGACCTGGATGGGGTGGCCCTTGTCATCAGTGACCTGAGGCCCCCCTTGTCTGAAAGTTATCTGAGCTCCAATCTTGGTCAGTAAGTCCCGTCCTAACAGCGGGTAGGGGCATTCTGGTATTACCATAAAGGAGTGGGATACCCGGCCCATTCCCAAATCTACTGTTTTTCAGGTAGTCCATGAATACTGGCTCATACCAGTTGCCCCTTGTACCCAGGACTTCTTGCTGGCTAGTTTTCCTTGTGGGGTGCGGAGGACCGAATGTTGTGCTCCAGTGTCGACCAGGAAGTCAACAGGTGTCCCCTCCACTTTAAGAGTTACCCTGGGTTTGGAGAGAGGGTCCGAACCCCGACTCCCCTAATCACTTAGTTCATATATCTCTAGGACTTTTACTCGATCAGTCTTGCTTCCCTACCCGCCGGCCCTTTTTGGACAATCTCGGGCTCAATGCCCTATCTCCTTGCAGTATGTGCACTGATTCTTCTGCAGCCTCTGCTTCCCCCCCCCTTGGTGGTTCCTTTACCTTTTCTTGTGTCATCTGCCAGCTGCCAGAGATGGCAGTCTCGTTCCTCGGGGGAGTCAGCAATGGTAGCTAGTAGTATTCTGGCCAGGTCTTGAGTCTGCTTACTGCTGGCAGCCGCCATGGCACGAGCCTGCTTGTCCTCAGGAGGCTCCCGGTTATTATATACCTTTTCGGCTACCACCAGTAAGTCCTGCAGACTTTTTTCTCCTAGTCTATCTATTTTCTGTAATTTTCTCCTAATGTCTATGGCCGATTGGTTTACAAAGGCCATGATAACAGCTGCCTTGCTTTCCGGAGCCTCTGGATCCATGGGGGTATAGGTACGGAATGCCTCCATGATCTGTTCTAAAAAGGCAGCCGGAGATTCATCTTTTCCCTGTTGTACATTTCCTACCTTGGCCAAATTGGTTGGCTTTCTAGCAGCCATTCGGAGACCCCCCATTAGAGTCTGGCAGTAGACCTGGAGCCTCTCCTTACCTTCTGCCATGTTGAAATCCCACTGGGGCCGAGTTAAGGGGAAGGAGGCATCTATCTGAGCCTGGTTGGTGGTGGGATTCCCGTCTGCACCCGGAACTAGTTTTCGGGCCCCATTGAGGATTCTTTCTCTTTCTTCAGTCGTGAACAGGACCTGCAAAAGCTGCTGGCAATTGTCCCACGTGGGCTGAGGGGTAAAAAGAACAGAGTCTAATAAATCAATAAGCCCTGCCGGTTTCTCAGAAAACTTAGGATTCTGAGCTTTCCAATTGTAGAGGTCACTAGTGGCGAAAGGCCATTAGTGATGGGGCTGATTCCCCTCCGCGTCTGGGGGTCTGGTGGCTCTCAGGGGCAGAGTAGTGGAGTAGGCGGCAGAGGCGGATTGCTCCCTCTGAGCCCTTTGTCTGGTAAAGGGCGGGCTTCCCACTGGAGCGTTTCCGCCTCCCGCTCTCGGAACTGCGTCTGCCTCCCCCGGAGGGGGAGGATGGTGTTCTTCCGGCATCCTAGAGGGGTTATACGGGGGAGGAAAAATTAATTCTTCTTCAGTACCCCCCTGTAGGGCAGGGTAGAGGGGTGCTGAAGGCTGGGTAAGACTTTTCTTCTTTGTCCCCTGCAAAGCAAGAATGGGTTTTGGCTCTGGAGGGAGCAGGGCTAGGAAGGGCTTAAGCCAAGAGGGTGGGTCTTCTACAAGGTCCTGCCAAGTGATAATGTAAGGGAGCTGATCAAGATGGCCCATCTTAGGCCGAGAGATGATACTCCTGACTAGGTGGATGGTAGGGAGGTCGAAGGTCCCCTCTGGTGGCCATCTGACATTGAAAGTTGGCCACTCGCTAGAACAAAAAAACTGCCACCGACCCTTTCGGACTTCCACACTGAGGTTGTTAGCTCTTCCCCTCACATCCTTAAAGTGATCAATCATAATACTTAGAGGAGTAGTCTGAGTCTGTCCCATAACGTCCGTCCAGTAAGTCCACAGAACAAAACAGAGAAACACAAAAACAGACAAACAGAGGGCCCCTAGAAAGTCTTCCAACTCCATGGAAGCAAAACTGAAAGCTAGCCTAGACCTTTAAGGGGATTCCACGTCCCTCCAAAACCGATGAGGGGATTCCACGTCCCTCCAAAGACGACGGCCTCACGCCGACCAGTGGGAGTGACCCACCTCATCTCAGACCTTTGAGGGGATTCCACGTCCCTCCAAAACAGATGAGGGGATTCCACGTCCCTCCAGAAGGGAGGATCGGAACGTCTTCCGAAACTCCCGGCCCGTGGTCCTCCAGTGCGTCCACTTAGACCGCGTCGGGAACTACCAGAATTCCAGAAATGAGCTCACACAGAAAAGACAGAACAAACAGACAGACACTAACCATGGCCAGTCAGGCTCTCCGGGTCGGGGGTCCCTCGGGGGTCTTGGGGATCCCAGGTCGAGCCCCCAAATGTTATGCCCAGAATTCATGATCCCCAAAGACCGCCAGGGAGCCGAGTCCGATGCAAAAGCAAAAGAGCCTTTATTCAAGCTAGCTTGAGCTCGATCCCCTATCTGCACCGACGCAGCGGTGAGATACCAGGGAGAGAGAGCGAGTTTCAAAAGGACAAAGGTTATATTGGGGCCTAGGGGCAGTTGGTGAGGTAATGGCTATGGCCTCAGCCTATTGGCTGGGGAAGGGTCCGAGTCCTGTTAGGCAGGTGAGGGGGGGGGTTTACTCAAGGGGAGGAGGTGTGGTCAAGGTGAAGGACACAGAACAAGATGGAGGTGGCCGGCGTAGGCCCGCCCTTTCATGATCACCGAATATATTTCACCTGTGTCCACTGAAAAGACAATCTGTTTCCCATTGTCAGGTTTTACCTAAGACATCAATGGGGAGATCTGAAGTGGGCGGTCCAAGTGGGTGCTCTTCACTCCTAGGCATTGAGGGTGGGAGGAGCAAATGGTGCCTGAGGCACTGAGGATGGTATAGGGACCAGTTATGTAGGCCATACCCAAGGTGGTGCAGAAACAGAAAGAGGGGGAGAAAAAGGCAAAAGAGGTGAGATGCCAGCAGAAGGAATACAAAGAGAATCCCCAGTTCTAAACCTTGTCTTAGACAGGTTCTAAACCTTATCTAGGGAAGAGGAACAGACGTCATGTCTCCCCTCCCCCCACCAACTAGTGGAATTAGGCAGTCCATGTCAGGCAAGAAAAGATAGGGAACTACCCCCAAAAAAGTGGAGTTTCAGCAGCTGCTTGGGAATATTCCTTACAGTACCCATCCTGAGGTAGACTAACCACAATTGGTTCCAATTATCAGGGCCATTAACACGGGAGATGAATGAAGGAGAAGACCTCACATCTATTAGGGGAATGAACAAAGAGAAAAGGTCATCATCCCCTTTGTTAGGAATGGCCTATGTTTCTTCCAGTGCCTGAGTTCTGTCAGTGATGTGGGAACAAAGACAGAACGAAATGGCAGATAAAATTAAATTTCCTTATAACCTGCTTGAGGAAGGCAGAGTAAAACTTTTCTCTAGGAACTCCCTACTGTCTTAATGTCAATTCTTTGTTAAATGTCAACCTAAGCTTGACAATTGCTATTCCTCCAATTAGTCTTCTTTAGCATATGAAAATCTCTTTGGAACCTTCCCCTTGACTTTACCTCCCCCCAACTCCCAAGTATATAATCAGTCTCTCCTCAGGGTCCCAGGGTAGTTCTTCCTTCCCATGGGTCCTGTCCCCACACTTCAATAAAATCACCTTTTTTTTGGCATCAAAAATGTCTCAAGAATTCTTTCTTGGCCATCAGCTCCACACCCCACCATCACCCCAAAACCTCATCATCAGGAGGTTATTTAAATAATTATCATTCAATATATTAGGAGGGAGTTTACAGACTTGATTACTGACAAAACATGTTCTGCAAGAGGTCCTTGGGTCCAGGGAGAGCCATGAAGGCCTGGACCTAGGGTACCTCTGTCCATTTGCTCTGTTTACTAAGACCATGCAGTATTACAAGGAGATCAGTCCTTTTTTACATTTTGTAATCTAAATTATTTCCAGTGGGTTAAAAAAGCATCCCAAGGGAGAGTCCTTGGAGACTGAAGAGAAGCTCCCATGTTCCTCCTAGAGAGAAAGAGAAGGTCCATTACCATGAGAATCCACCCTCCCCCTCTCTGCCACCCCCCCCCAACTCCTGGGTGGCATCCCATGCACAGGATATGTCAGAGGTTCCTGGTATCAAAACAACCTGAGGCATCCCTCTAATGAAGTCACTATGATCACTGACCAGCCTTTAAGGGCCCCTGAGGAGGGATGATAGCATCCCCCCTTCTTTCCCATTGTATTCTAAACTACAGATTGGTGCCTGAGTATGGTCCAAGTTTGCCTTGCTGAGAAGGCCATGAGGAAACCACCGTTTTTAAACCATGGAAAGTACTGGAAAAGTTTTATAATGGGGAATTACCAAATTTTGTAATTTTAGTTAGTAGAGGGCATTGACAGAAATCAGCACAGATAGAAATCCATCATGGTCTAAAGTGACATTCCAGCACATATAGTCTTTACAGCCAGCTTCCTAGAAAACTGTTCCTTGTTGGGTTTTAATTCAGTCAGGTACTTGTTTCAGCCAGCTCCCAGGAGAGTGGCCAGATCAGGGATATGCAGGGAATCACATTAGACCAATGAGGAGGAAATCTCACATGGGAGTCTTAAGATTGGTAGCTGTCCTGATAACTTAGGTTGCTGTCCAGTGCCCAAGACAGACAACTTTGCATAAGGACAGGAGTAAAGAGAGGGCATCAACATTCTGGCCAGGGTACTAACTTCCAGCCTAAAGGCAGGCTTTCTTTTCCCCATAGAGTAGCCACAGGCCAAAGGATTGCCTGAGCAATTGACTTGAACGTGTTCCAATAAGACCATACTTCTTGAAAAGCCCCTGAAATGAGAGTAAAAGAGGAAAAAAGAAAGTACTCACCAAGTTTGCACCGGTTCAAAGTCCAGATGAAAAGACTCAAAGCCTCACATAAGGACACCGAATGATAAAGTTTTGGGTGATTGTGGGAGTTCAAACCTGATGGCCAAGAAAGAATTCTTGAAGATGTCTTTGGTGCAAAAAGGTGATTTTATTAAAGCATGGGGACAGGACTTGTGGGCAGAAAGAGCTGCACTGGGGTTGTGAAGAATGGCTGGTTACATACTATGGACTTGGGGGAGGTTAAGTCCAAAGGGAAGTTTCCAAAGAGACTTTTATATGCTAAAGATTCATAGATTACTGGAGGCCTAGATATTGTCAAATTGAGGTTGTTTTTTCCTCTAGCAAAGTATTAACATTAAGATAGTAGGGAGGGAGTTCCTGGACTTTAGGCTATTGATGGAATCGTCTTTTTCTTGTAAACTGGCAGAGACTTTTACTGGTTTAACCATTTTTTTGTCCTTTCCTGTTTTGGGGCAGCTAGGAGTATCCGAGGAATATCATATATATCCCACCTGGGGGGCAGGTGTATGTTCTAGCTTGTACTTTGCCCTCAGCCTGTCTTATGTGGGTAATCATCAAGATTACCACTAACTGGAAAATTAACATTTGTGTTTCTTCAGTCATTGTAAAATGATAGCTTATAATGTAAAATTGTAGCTTCAGAACAAACTAAGCAACTATGGAAAATAAATGTGTAGCCAGAAAGAGTTAGGAGTCCCCAGAAAAAGAAAGATAGACATAGATTTTGTGACACAGGAGAAGTCATTTTAGACTCCCAGTTATTTTCCACAATTTATGTTGTAAGGTCAGGCTCTTTTTGCCTGACCACACTTCTTGTAGAACTTCCTAGGAGGTGTTAGAACAAAGAAATGCAAAATCCTCAGTAGTTAAGGATTTTAAGTGAACAAAGGGAATGTAAAAACTACAGTTTCTACCTGGCTAGGAAAATAAATCAGTGGCAAAACTCCCAATGCTGTTTTAAGAGTAAAGATTGACCTAACACATGTTCTTGAGTTGTTTTTATAGGATTTAAACCATACATTATATGAGTGATGGGGTTAAAACTGTCATGAGCAAGATTACCATTGACCAATACCCCACCCTTCTTCACAAAAATATTAACTTCAACCTTTATAGGCAAGCAACAGGAAGAGCTGCAGTGGCCTACACCAGTTTGAGCTGGACCACTGACTTACACCTGCGCAAATGGACCATGGAGTGTCTTGACAATTACCTCTACCTCATTATAATGTTTAAAATCTTCACCTCTCCACTGAAGGAGGAGCATAAACCTCATTAACATAACATACAATATGTGTATAAACATGTGTCCTTAAGAGGCATGCATCACTTTATGCCGAAATCTACATATCATGACAAAGCTCCAGTTTTTGAATTTTCATCTTACTTATAAATAAAAGGAACCCACTCACCCCTGCTGTAAGAGTTATTTATGGCTTTGGAAATTATTTCCTATGATCTCCTTATTTGCTGCAAATAAGGTTTCCTCTGTGCGACAACTCCACCTGGTATAGTCTCTATCTGTAACTCACCAAGGAGCAAACTCATGTTAGTTCAGTTGCAAAGGGATTTACACTTTTCCTGAAGCATATGTGAATTCTTGTGAGTAGTTTCTATTTTTTCCTGTATCCTTCAGAGTTGGTGAGGAACATGGGCATCTCCTAAGGTAATTGTTTCAAAGACTTTCAAAGGCATACTATCTCCTAATCTGAGATTTATAAAGCTTATGTGCCTAGCTAGCAGAGCTGCTGAGAGTCATTGGGTGTGGGAGAGAGAGAGAGAGAGAGACTGGGAACTGGGAATCAGTCTAGGTGGTTTGTTGGATAATTAAACATATCCAGTACAATTTAAAAATTGCTAAAGTATATTTTTGTTAGTTAATTTGTGTGTAGTTGTATCTAATTAGAATTATTACTAGAGAGCAGCAGAACATAGTTATTTTGTAGTCCCTGGGAAACTTGAAACCATGAAATCCCAATGTTTGCCTCTCAGTATACCCCATGTGGGCCCAGTCCAGACCCTCTTCTCCCTCCTTTTCTCCATCTGACAAAGTCTAAAGTGCAAAAACACCAAAGTTCCTAGTGTAGCCCTAGAAGCCACTAAATTTAAGTGTGTAAGGAAAAATAGAAACAATCGTGGTCAGAGGAGCCAGCTCTTCCTTGGCCTAAGAAACAATTAAAGATGACTATCTTAGCTTCTCTAATGTTTATGAAGGGAAAATTATTGTCATGCTACTTTAACTCTTGCATTGGCTGTCTCTCCTGAAAACTGATTGAGTCAGTTACTTACTGTAGACCAAGCATGAAGAATAGTATTTACACAGTAAAATTCCCAAGTGGGTGTGGGGGGTGGATGGGCAGAGGAAGGTTACATGCGGTCAAATTCTTTCTCATAATTCCTGAGTGTGATTTGCATGTGACTACAGCTGGCTCTAAAGCAGCATGTGGGTTTGGCATTAGGGAGTTCCCTGTAGAATTATCTAGCTTGCTGGTTTTTTCATACAAAAAGTGCAGAGACCGGCAAAAGGCCCACTAAAATAAATAATTGGTATCAGCTGAAGCCTGTCCTACACACTCCATAAAGACAATGGTTCTCAAACTTTACTGTATATTATAATTAACTGGGGAGATTTGACAAATTCATGTGCCCAGCCATACCCCCTATGAACTAAATCAAAATCTCTAAGGATGGGACACAAGCATTTTTATTGTTAAATAAAAATGTGTTATTTCCATGTGTTAGCCGAGTCTAATAACCATTGCCCTAACAGGGACCTCCAGGAAATGATGTTACTGAATTAAAAACATGGGAATTAAGGAATAGAGCCAGGTTCTCCCTTAATTCAGAGAGAAATCATAAATGAAAAAGACAAAACCTTCAGCACAGATTACAAGTATAATGATATTATTAGACACAGGTATCTTTGAGTTGTAGACATAAACCCCCTCCTCCTCTAGCTACAGGAGTAATCACAAAGGTCAAAGATCTCTAGCTTCTTAGGCTGTTCTGGATTGTCCAGAGGATCAATCGTCAGTCAATCCAATTGTGAGGGATTACAGCCATACAATGCTAGTTTTTGTTTTGCTGAATGCAAAGGTAGGAAATGCTCCTTGAGCACTCTGCAAACAAGTAATAAATTGGTAAAAATACAAGAGATAAAAGACTCCTACAGAGAACCTAACATCACAAGTGCTCACTTAAGAAGTGACAGTCAAGGTTAAAGGAGGTTAAAGAAGGGACAGGAAGAGCCTTTGAGGACCTCGTGGGGAAGGGCCTGAGTTAAACTGGCATACCTCAGTAAAGCAAGGGAGTTTCCTGGCCCTGGTCTATTGCTGATGTCATGGCCTTCTGATAAGTGGAGGATAAAATACAGATTATTCCAACAAACATTTGTGGAGCACCTCATATGTGCCAGGCATTGTTCTGTTGCCTGAGCACACAAAGCAAACAAAACAGATATACCCCCTTTTTGCCTTCAAGAACCTTAGAATCTGAATTTTCCCCCCATCACTCTAATGCCTTTGGTCTGAATTAAACACTCCCGGCAGTTGGTTAAATAGTCACGCCACAATACATGTCTATCCAGAAGCTCAGCATGTGACGTTATTTGGAGGAAGGGTCTTTGCCAATGCAATTCAGTTAAAGATCTTGAGATTTTCTTGGCTTAGAGTGGGTCTTAAATCCAATGACAAATAATCTTATCAGAGACAAAAAAAAATAGAAATAGATATAGACACAGAAAGAAAGCCCCTGTGAAAAGGGAGCTAGAGATTTGAATGATATGTCTGTAATCCAAGAAACACTAAGGATTGCTGACTACCACTAAAAGTTAAAAGAAAGGCATGAAATCAGTTGTTCCTCAGACCCTCCAGGAGTAAACTCTAAGGTCATCTTCTAGCCTCCAAAACAGTGAGAGAATACATTTCTTGTTTTAAGCCACCTAGTTTTTTGTCTGGCAATTTGTTACACATTCCTAGTTAACTGATACATCCTCCTAATGGTCTTCCTTCCTCTGCACTTGTCCCCCATAGCAATCAGAGTAATCCTTTAGAACTCAAGTTATTATGTCATTGCTTTAGTCAAAGCTCTCCAGTGGTTCCCATCTTATTCAGAGCAAAAGCCAGTGTCCTTTAAAGAAACAACAAAGCCCTTGCCATTGGGGGTGATGATCTAGCCTCAGTTACCTTTCCAGTCACATTCTTAACCAACCTTCTCATGACTACCTCCCCCAACACTAAGCTCTAGACACACTGAAATGTTTCTGGAATTTTCTCCTCATGTGCCCAGCATGCTCTTGTTCGCCCATTATTCCTCCTGATTCATTTTCTTTCTTCTCTCAAGTCTCAAATAGCACAGTATCAGAAGAGGCCTTCTCAGAACACCCTATCTAAAATAGTGTCACTCTCTTCACTTTAGTCTGCACCTGACATTATATACACATATAGATAAGTGTGGATACAGATATGGATATACATTACTTATATACAATGTAACATCCCAATAGAATGAAATCTCCTTAAAAATAGGGATTTTGTTTGCTTGCTGCTGCATCCCTGATGCCTGTTTCTGAAATATTATATCCTTGTGTTTTTGTCTGTCTTTTGACACATCATAATTATTTTGCATTAAGGATATTTCTTCATATATCTTATCTCCTCTAGCAGAATGTAAGCTTCTTAAAGTTAGGAAGTCTGTTTCAGTCACACCTACCTCAACTTCTCTCTCTGCCCAACCTAAGACAATACTTTATAAATAGTCAATGCTCAAAAGATATGAGTTGGTTAAACCATTGTTTTTATAAAGAGATTCTTTTTCTTGGAGTAGTGTTTTTAAGTATAAAAAGTATATAAACTAAAATTTTAATATCTTATTTTCTTAAGAGTTTCAAAAATTAACTCTTCTAAAGAATCTTGGTCTTTTATGAATTCATTTTGGAAAGAAAGTGATCCTACAAAATCCAAATTATTCTTTTAGTAGGAAGTGGTCTTATTTTCTTTGGTATTTATTAAATGTTAACAACACATCTAATACTTGGCATATTCGATTTTGCTTCTTTAAAAATGCCAGGTATAATGTAGATCACATTTGAAAAGACTATAAAAGCTCATTAATTTGAACTGCCCTAATTTTGAGGCTAAATTATTTTACCTAAGTATATAAAGAAAATATTTTTAGTATTCTAACATCTCTGGGAAGTCTTTTAAACCATTTATGTACTTCTCTAAGAGAGCTATTTCTAAATTTTTTTTTTCAACGTTTATTTTATTTTTGGGACAGAGAGAGACAGAGCATGAACGGGGGAGGGACAGAGAGAGAGGGAGACACAGAATCGGAAACAGGCTCCAGGCTCCGAGCCATCAGCCCAGAGCCCGATGCGGGGCTCGAACTCACGGACCGTGAGATCGTGACCTGGCTGAAGTCGGACGCTTAACCGACTGCGCCACCCAGGCGCCCCTAAGAGAGCTATTTCTAAGTACCATACTTATAACTTATTTTGACCAATTTTTCAAAAAAGAACAGATATGCTAATTAAAAGAATTTTCATTTATTCAATTTTCATTTATTTCATTTATTCACCCTAAAAGTTTTTCAAAACCAAGACTCTTACCTGCCAAAAATAAACGTGTCGGCAGGGCAAAGACTTGATCAGGGTTATGGGCTCTCAGAATGATTTTTCTAAGGAAATATTTGTTATAGGCTTAAAGGTCTATAAATTAGTAATAAAACTTAAAAGTTTAAATAAACTTTATTTCAACAACCTTCCCTAAGTCTGTATGAGTTTAAAAGATAAGAGTCTGATAGGATTCACTCACCTTTCTTTTTCTTAGCTTGAAATGACTATAATTTGATGTAATTTTTACTTGCGAAGAAACACCTATAAAACAATGTTCTTGGCTTTTGTTTCTGTGTTTAAATGCATGGAGAAATAATATACCAAAAAGAACACTGGACTAGAAATCAGGAGACTTGACTCCATATTCCTCTCTGTCCTATATGCCCTTGGACAAGCCTCAGTCAAATGTCAGTTAAGTGTTTGGCTCAGGTCATGATCTCACAATTCGTGGGTTCAAGCCCCACGTCTGGCTCTGTGCTGACAACTTGGAGCCAGAGCCTGATTTGGATTCTGTGTCTCCCTCTCTTTGCCCTCCCCTGCTTGCACTCTGTCTCTCTTTCTTTCTCAAAAATAAATAAACATTAAAACTTTTTAAATTAAGACCCTACCCTTATAACCCCATGTAACCTTAAAAATAAAAGAAGTAGTTAGTATGGTTTGTTTGTGTAGACTTTCAGTGCCATCTCATCTCTGGTGGTAAAATTGTTATTCCTTCCCTGGTACAGGTAAGGGCTAGGGGGACATCTTCACAAGGGGACTTTATTATCTTGTTTACAGGTAGGTAGGAAGAAGGCAGAGAGCTTTTCCTGTGCCCTTTCTCTCAATTGCTTTGAGCTCAAAATAATCCTTATGCCAGAGAGGCATATTTTGGAATGGCATGTTCTAATCTCCTACAAGATGATGTAATCATTATCCTACAATTGAAATATAACAACAGTAGTGTAACTAGCTTCCTAGGCTCTAATGCCTCAACCCATTCTCTATACCATAACCAATGTAATATATCTAACACATAATTATGATCATGCAGCTGTCTTGATTAAAACCCTTTAATGGAATCCCATTGCCCACAAGATAAAGTCAAAACTCTGTAACCTGGGGCGCCTGGGTGGCGCAGTCGGTTAAGCGTCCGACTTCAGCCAGGTCACGATCTCACGGTCCGTGAGTTCGAGCCCCGCGTCAGGCTCTGGGCTGATGGCTCGGAGCCTGGAGCCTGTTTCCGATTCTGTGTCTCCCTCTCTCTCTGCCCCTCCCCCGTTCATGCTCTGTCTCTCTCTGTCTCAAAAATAAATAAAAAAACAAAAAAAAAAAAACAAAAAAAAAAACTCTGTAACCTGTCATATAAGGTCTTCTATGATTTGGATACTGCTTCATTCTCCCTCCCCATTCTATACCCCAATAACTCTACAATTATGCCATCTCAAACTCTTTCAAGTTTCTCTAAAGGCATCATGCTACTTTGGTTCTCCTGCCTGGAAATTCCTGACCCTTTACCCACCATTGACTTGGTAAGTACCTGCTCATCTTTCAAGATACAGCCTAAGTATTACCTTCTTAACAAAATCCTTTCTGTTCACTTCCCATTGAATATTCTACCCATTCTTTTATTTTTTTAATTAAATTCTTTTAATTTTTATTTTCTTTTGAGAGAGAGTGTGTTCATGTGAGCATGAGTGGGAGAGGGACAGAGGAAGGAAAGAGAGAATCTCAAGCAGGTTCCACATTCAGTGCAGAGCCCAATTCAGGGTTGATCTCATGATTGTAATATTCAGTAACAATAGATAATTGATACAGACTTTATTACTAGAAGTGAGGTGTTGCCATAACGCATACCTCTTTAGTTGGGCATAGCTTCAGAACTGGGAAGTGGGTCAAGGCTGCAATGACTTTAAAAAGAATGTTAGTGAAAACCTAAAGAGCCTTGAAGTGACTTTTAGTAGACCCTGGATAGACTTTGAGGAGGCTGCTGGTGAGAGTTTAAAGGAACTAAGGAAAATGTTATGAAAACTGAGAAATCGGAATCCTTGTTATATAGTGACAGAAAATAACAATATTGCTGCTTGAATTAATATGGAAAACAAAAAATGTCCCTAATGAACTGAGCGATCTAATGAAGATTTCCAGACAAGGAGTTGATAGAGTCACTTTGTTTCTTCTTACAGCTTATATTGAAATATAAGAGGAAAAAGATAAGCTAGAAAAGAAAGAAGCCAAAACTTGATGAAGCCAGGTTTTGAAATTTTCTAACCTCTTGAGGTGGAAAACAATGTTAAATTAAGATATGGCTTCTAGGAAAACATTACAATCTTGGACACTGTCAGAAAAAGTTTCTAAAGGTAAAGCCAAGTGTTTGGCTATAAAATCCTTTTAACATCCCACAAAAATCTATGATGATACTTTAAGTAATAGAGCTTTCTAGGTGTTAAGGGTGTTAAGGATATTAAGCTTTCTAGAAGCTTAATGGTGTTATCTCTCAACAATGTTAGTGGAAAATCAAGATGAAGAACTCATCATAAAGAAACTCCTATGTTGCCTATCTTCTGCCCAATGGAGTGAATCCCCAAAAAGCAAATTATTCCAGAAGAAATATTGCTGGCTTAGATTGAAAGGGAAAGAAACCATATGGGGTAAAAAAGGACTGGAACCACAAATTTATAGACAGAAAGTAAGCAAAGAGATTATTCAGCTAGAAACACAGGCAATCTTTTATGGAAAATATAGGATCATCCAGAGGATGGCTATAGTAAATCAGAAAGCAGAGCCACAAGTATGGAGATTTATTCCAGAAAAAGAGTAGGACTAAGTCAAGAAATTGTCAAGTCAAGAAAATTCCAACTGGATTTCTAAATGGTTTGGACCAATGATCACTTTTACCCCTTTTCGAATGAGTCTATTATGGTTATTCTATGTCTGTCCCATCATTGTACATTGGCTATGTGGAGCAGATAATTAGTCTCTTTAGTTCACAGGTCTTCAGATTAACAGGAATTATACTCTAGGACCTGTACTCAAGTACCCACACCTACACCTACACCTAATTTAAATGGCAAGATCCTAAGCTTCCAGTAGGTACTATAAAGGGATAAGGGGTATTTATTTTCTTTACCATATAAAAGAGATGTGAATCATGGGAGACTAGAAGGAAGACTGTGGAGGCAGCTTCCTAGGTGATCCTATTTCTGTTATCCTTGACCTTGTGTGGTCCTCTTCCATATTAAACAGGGCTGACCTATATAATCAAGAGAATTTGCAGAAATGATGCTGTATGACTTCCAAGGGCAGTCCATAAAACATGAAGACGATTCCACTTGGTCTTTTCTTGGATCACTTACTCTGGGGGAACCTAATGTCTTCTAGTGAAGACAATTACATAGCTCTATGAAGAAGTCCACATGGCAAGGATAAAAGTTCTCCTGCAAACAGCAACAACTCACCATCCATGTGAGTGAGCTATTTTCGAAGCAGATTCTCAAAACCCTGGTCAAGTTTTCAGATGACTGTAGTTCCAGCTGACATCTTGACTACAATCTCATGAGCCAGAACCACCAAGACAATTTGCTCCCAAAGTCCTGACCCCCAGAAACTGTATGAGACAATAAATCTTTACTGCTGTTGTAAGTCACTAAATTTTAGTGCAATTTGTTGCACAGCAATAAACAACTAATACAAACAAAACAAATAATATTAACAAAGGCAATCAGTAAAAAGACTAAATAAAATGGAGTAATGATATTGGGCGTATAGAGTGGGGCTAAGGAAGTGTGTGTAAATGAACAAAACCTTCATCTGCCAGAGTAAAGTGTCAATTGATAATGTCTATAATTAATAAACAAATAAATAGCTGAGTAAAGGTATTGTTTAGAAATTTGAAGATATAATTAGTTAAAAAAAAGGAACTAAAAATAAAAATGATTCAAAGTAGTCACCTCTGGGGCAGAGTATTGCCACTTTCCATTATACGTTCCCTGTTCCATTTCATTTTTAGGCCAAATGTTATGCTTTGATTTTGTAAAGATATTGGGGGATTTAGAATGGATCAAAAATAAAATCTAATATATATATATATATATTGACAAATATATCTATGTCAGATATTTTTACATCTCATTTAATTTAAGAGATACAGTTAGCTTTGTTTTAAACATGAGAAAACTCAACAGGAATATGCCTCAGAATTCTTGTTTTCCTGTAGAGCAGATCAACAAACCAAGAGTTGGTTTTTTGAAAAAATAAACAAAATTGACAAACCTCTAGCCAGGCTTCTCAAAAAGAAAAGGGAGATGACCCAAATAGATAAAATCATGAATGAAAATGGGATTATTACAACCAATCCCTCAGAGATACAAACAATTATCAGGGAATACTTTGAAAAATTACATGCCAACAAACTGGACAACCTGGAAGAAATGGACAAATTCCTAAACACCCACACTCTTCCAAAACTCAATCAAGAGGAAATAGAAAGCTTGAACAGACCCATAACCAACGAAGAAATTCAATCGGTTATCAAAAATCACCCAACAAATAAGAGTCCAAGACCAGATGGCTTCCTAGGGGAGTTCTACCAGACGTTTAAAGCAGAGATAATACCTATCCTTCTCAAGCTATTCCAAGAAATAGAAAGGGAAGGAAAACTTCCAGACTCATTCTATGAAGCCAGTATTACTTTGATTCCCAAACCAGACAGAGACCCAGTAACAAAAGAGAACTACAGGCCAATATCCCTGATGAATATGGATGCAAAAATTCTCAGTAAGATACTAGCAAATTGAATTCAACGGCATATAAAAAGAATTATTCACCATGATCAAGTGGGATTCATTCCTGGGATGCAGGGCTGGTTGAACATTCGCAAATCAATCGACGTGATACATCACATTAACAAAAAAAAAGAGAAGAACCATATGATCCTGTCAATCGATGCAGAAAAGGCCTTTGACAAAATCCAGCACCCTTTCTTAATAAAAACCCTTGAGAAAGTCGGGATAGAAGGAACATACTTAAACATCAAAAAGCCATTTATGAAAAGCCCACAGCTAACATCATCCTCAATGGGGAAAAAGTGAGAGCTTTATCCCTGAGATCAGGAACACGACAGGGATGCCCACTCTCACCACTGTTGTTTAACATAGTGTTGGGAGTTCTAGCATCAGCAACCAGACAACAAAAGGAAATCAAAGGCATCCAAATTGGCAAAGATGAAGTCAAGCTTTCGCTTTTTGCAGATGACATGATATTATACATGGAAAATCCGATAGACTCCACCAAAAGTCTGCTAGAACTGATACATGAATTCAGCCAAGTTGCAAGATACAAAATCAATGTACAGAAATCAGTTGCATTCTTATACACTAACAGTGAAGCAAGAGAAAGACAAATAAAGAAACTGATCCCATTCACTATTGCACCAAGAAGCATAAAATACCTAGGAATAAATCTAACCAAAGATGTAAAAGATCTGTATGCTGAAAACTATAGAAAGCTTATGAAGGAAATTGAAGAAGATATAAAGAAATGGAAGGACATTCCCTGCTCATGGATTGGAAGAATAAATATTGTCAAAATGTCAATACTACCCAGAGCTATCTACACATTCAATGCAATCCCAATCAAAATTGCACCAGCATTCTTCTCAAAACTAGAACAAGCCATCCTAAAATTCATATGGAACCACAAAAGGCCCCGAATAGCCAAAGTAATTTTGAAGAAGAAGACCAAAGCAGGAGGCATCACAATCCCAGACTTTAGCCTCTACTACAAAGCTGTCATCATCAAGACAGCATGGTATTGACACAAAAACAGACACATAGACCAATGGAATAGAATAGAAACCCCAGAACTAGACCCACAAACGTATGGCCAACTCATCTTTGACAAAGCAGGAAAGAACATCCAATGGAAAAAAGACAGTCTCTTTAACAAATGGTGCTGGGAGAACTGGACAGCAACATGCAGAAGGTTGAAACTAGACCACTTTCTCACACCATTCACAAAAATAAACTCAAAATGGATAAAGGACCTGAATGTGAGACAGGAAACCATCAAAACCTTAGAGGAGAAGGCAGGATAAACTCATATCTTTAAATAACCAACCTGAATATAAATTGACTAAATGCTCCAATCAAAAGACATGGGGTAACAGAATGGATAAAAAACAAGATACATCTATATACTGGCTACAAGAGACTCATTTTAAACCTAAGAACACATGCATTTTGAAAGCGAGGGGATGGAGAGCCATCCATCATGCTAACGGACTTCAAAAGAAAGCTAGGGTAGCCATACTTATATCACACAAACTAGATTTTAAACCAATGTCTGTAACAAGAGATGAAGAAGGGCATCAGATCATAATTAAGGGTACTATCTACCAAGAGGTTCTAACGATTGTAAATATTTATGCCCCCAACTTGAACTCAAATATATGTCAATTAATAACAAACATAAAGAAACTTATTAATAACAATACCATAGTGGTAGGGGATTTCAACACCCCACTACAGCAATGGACATATCATCTAAGCAGAAATTGAACAACAACAAAATAAAACAATGGATTTGAATAACACACTGGACCAGATGGACATAACAGATATATGCAAAACATTCCCTCCTAAAGCAGCAGAATACACATTCTTCTCAAGTGCACATGAAACATTCTCCAGAATAAATCACATACTGGGTCACCAACCAGCCCTCAACAAGTACAAAATGATCGAGATCACATTATGCATATTTTCACATCACAATGCTGTGAAACTGGAAGTCCACCAAAAAAAAAAAAAAAAAAAAACAAAAACAAAACTTGGAAAGGCCTCAAATACATGGAGGTTGAAGAATATCTTACTAAAGAATAAATGGGTTAACTGGGAAATTAAAGAAGAAATTTTAAAAATACAAGGAAGCAAATGAAAATGAAAACATGACAGCCCAAAACCTTTGAGATACAGCAAAGGCAGTCCTAGGGTGAAGTATATTGCAATTCAAGTCTATCTCAAGAAGCAAGAAAGATCCCAAATGCACAACCTAATCTTACACCGAAAGGAGCTAGAACAGAAATAGCAAATTAAGCCTAAAACCAGCAGAAGAAGGGAAATAAAAAGATTAGAGCAGAAATAAAAGTATAGAAACAACAACAAAAAAACATAATAGAACAGATCAACAAAACTAAGGATTAGTTCTCTGAAAGAATTAATAAAAACTGATAACTTTCTAGCCAGACCTATCAAAAAGAAGAGAAAGGACCCAAATAAATAAAATCATGAATAAAAGAGGAGATATCACAACCAATACCACAGAAATACAAAAATCAGAAATACAAAAAGTTATGAGAATATTTTTAAAAAATACTATGCCAATAAACTGGGCAATCTGGAAGAAATGGACCAATACCTAGGAACTCACAAACTACCAAAACTGAAACTGGAGGAAATAGAAAACCTATAACCAGAAAAGAAATTGAATCAATAATCAGAAGTCTCCCAACAAACAAAAGTCCAGGGCTGGATGACTTCCCAGGGTAATTTTACCGACACTTAAGAGTTAATACTTATTCTTTTCAAAGAATGCCAAAAAATAGAAATGGAGGAAAAACTTCCAAACTCCTTTTCAAGTCCAAAATTACTTTGATTCCAAAACCAGACAAAGATCCCACTAAAAAGAGAATTATAGCAATACCCCTGATGAGAATGGATGCAAATATTCTCAAGATACTAGCAAATAGAATCCCACAGTACATTGAAATAATTATTCATTACAATCACATGGCATTTATTCCTCACCTACAGGGGAGGTTCCATATTTGCAAATCCATCAACATGATAAGCACCTTAATAAAAGGATAAGAACCATATGATTCTGTCAATAGATACAGAAAAAAGCATTTGACAAAACAGCATCCATTCTTCATAAAAATCCTCAACAAAGTAGGTTTAGATGGAACATACCTCACCATCATAAAGGCCGTATACAAAAGACGCACAGCTAATATCATCCTCATTGGGAAAACCAGACAGATTTTCCTCTACAGTCAGGAAACAGACAATGATATCCATTCACCATTACTATTTAACATAGTACTGGAAGTCTTAACCTCAGCAATCAGACCACAAAAAGAAATAAAAGGCTCCAAATTGGCAAGGAAGAAGTCAGACTTTCACTATTCACAGATGACATGATGTTCTATGTAGAAAACCGAATAGACTCCACAAAAAAATTTGCTAGAACTAATACATTAATTCAGGAAAGTTGCAGGATATAAAATCAATGCACAGAAATCTGTTGCATTTCTATATGCCAATAACAAAGTAGCAGAAAAACAAATCAAAGAATCAATCCCTTTTACAACTGAACTTAGAACAATAAGATCCCTAGGAATAAACCTAACCAAAGAGGTAAAAGATCTGTACTCTGAAAACTATAGCACACTTATGAAATAAATAGAAGAAGACAGAAAGAAAAGGAAAAACATACCATGCTCATTGCCTGGAAGAAAAAACATTGTATAATGCCTATACTACCTAAAGCAAACTACATTCAATGCAATCCCTATCATAATACCATCAGCTTTTTTCACAGAGCTGGAGCAAACAATACTAAAATTTGGATGGAACCACAAAAGACCCTGAATAGCCAAAGCAATCTTGAAACAGAAAAACAAAGCTTGAGGCATCATGATTCGAGACTTCAAGCTATATTACAAAGTTGTATTTATCAAGAAAGTATGATGCTGGCACAAACACGACACATGAATCCATGGAACAGAATGGAAAACCTATAAATTGACCCACCACTATATGGTCAACTAATCTTTGACACAGTAAGAAAGGATATCCATTGGAAAGACACAGTCTCTTCAACAAATGATGTTGGGAAAGCTGAACAGCAACATGCAAAAAAATGAATCTGGACGACTTTCTTACACCATAGGCAACAATAAATTCAAAATGGATTAAAAGCCTCAATGTGAGACAGAAACCATCAAATCCTAGAGAAGAACATAGGCAGCACCCTCTTTGACCTTGACCAGAAAAACTTCTTACTAGACACATCTTTGATGGCATGGGAAACAAAAACAAACACGAACTATTGGGACTTCATTGAGATAAAAATCCTCTGCACAGCAAAGAAAACAATCAACAAAACTAAAAGGCAGCCTATGGAATGGGAGAAGATTTTTGCAAATGACATCTGATAAAGCATTAGTTTCCAAAGTATATAAAGAACTTGTCAAACTCAACACCCCAGACAGATAATCTAGTTAAGAAATGGGCAGAAGAGATCAATAGATATTTTTCCAAAGAAGACATCCAGATGGCCAAAAGGACACATGAAAAAATGCTCAACATCACTCATCATCAGGAAAATACAAATCAAACCACATTGTGATACCACCTCACACCTGTCAGAATGGCTGAAATTAACATCTCAGGAACCAACAGATGTTAGCAAGGATGCAGAGGAAGGTGAACCCTGTTCCCACTGTTGTAAACTGCTATAGCCATTCCAGAAAACTGTATGGAGGTTCCTCAAAAAATTATAAACACAACTACCCTATAATGCAGCAATTGCACTACTAAATATTTACACAAAGGATAGAAAAATACTGATTCGAAGTTATATATGCACCCCAATGTTTATAGCAACATTATCAACAATAGTCAAATTATGGAAAGAGCCCAAGTGTCCATAGACTGATGAATGGATAAAGTGTATAAACGGATAAAGAAGGTATATATTTTATTGTGATGTGCGCTGGCTGTTGTATAGAAATGATGAGTCACTAAATTCTATTCATGAAATCAATATTTCACTGTATGTTAACTAACTAGAAACAAAAACAAATAAATAATAAATAAATAAATGACACAGGTGATGAAAGACATGAAGAAACTGCATAAATAAAATAGAAAAACTCAGAAATCATGTTACAGAATTCAAGGAAGAAGAAAAATTACCATAAGGAACACAAAGTTTGTTAACCAAAAAGGTTTAGGGTTATTTTGGTACTCCAGTGGCCCCAATAAGCCACAACTTCCTGTCTTTGTGTTGGTCCCATCCATACTGACTCTAAGCTAGGACTATGCTAGTTATGAGACATGAACAAGTAATATGCAAGCAGAGGATTTATAAATACTTGTACATTGAGGTCTGTCTTCTTGTAATGCTAGGTCTTGTGATATTCCTTGTTAGAATGCAGCAGCCATTCTGTAAGCAGCTCTACTTAGTCATGTGGAGAAGCCATGCAGAGGAAAACTGAGAACTGACTGATAGCCCAAGCTGAGCTGCCATATGACAATACAAATTTGCTGTCCAAGTGAGTGATCTTCTGGCCCTCACAAAGATGTTCCAGCTGACATCATGTCACAGCTTGCACTCACAGTCCACACCAAGCTTGGACCAAATTTCAGGATTGTGAGAAAACAAAAAATTGTTTTTGCTTTAAACGATTATATTTTAGAGACAGCCTATTATGCAGCAATTAATGATACAAGTTGAACACATTGAAAACAGTAACAATGAGCATTCCTGGAACCTATATTTCTGTCTTAAAATACTATTTGCAACTAAAATAAATCAAAGCTTCTTAGAGAAATGGCTGGTTCTAGGTCCAGAATATGAAGTGTATATGATGCATGTTGAATGTCTTGATATACCAGAGAGCAAAGAATCTTCAAAGACTAATAGGGTCATGTCAAAAAATAGGAGAAATCTTGAGGAGGTTTCCACTAACCAAAGATGAAACAATTTGAGATTAAGAAGTATGTGTCTTGGAACACAAAAAAAAAACTATATTTTAATACAAATGATATATTTAAAAATATAATCAGTGTCATTCTAGAATGATAAGGAAGTTATTTATTATTTTGAAAACTGATAAAGGAAAAGAATCCAAAATAATTCCTGTCTTTCATTCTACTGAATTGATGATTCTACTCAGTCATCAAATATTATATTAGGGAAATATTTCATGAGAATGAAATAATGGTATTAGAGTATCACCATTTATTTTATAATCCTCAACAAACTAATGAATTTTGATGATCATCATCAAAGGTTGATAACATCACAAAAAGAGACACAAAAATATGGCAAATCAAGAAAGAGACTCTTAAACTATGGATAGCAAACTGATGGTTACCAAAGGGGAGGTTGGTGTAGGGATGGGTTAAATGGGTGATGGGGATTAAGGAGTGCACTTGTTGTGATGAACATTGGGTGTGTATGGAAGTGTTGAATCACTAAATTGTACACCTGAATCTAATAATACACTGTTTGTTAACTAACTGGAATTTAAATACAAACTTTTAAAAATCCTATATCTCATAAAGGCCCTGTATCTGGAACTCTGAAGACTCAATGATGAGCAAATAAATAATCATTTTTAATGGGCAAATAATTTGATCAAATAATGCCTCAAAGATATACGGATGACAAATAAGCCCATAAAAAGGTGTTCAACATTATTAGTCATCTATAGGTAATGGATATGAACTTTATATTAATTATGGAGATGTTTCCTGGAGATATAAATAGTAATTAGAAGAATATTTATAAGATTAAGCACTATATTAGAACAGATGTTACATATCAATGACTTTAGCTTAAGGAATTAGAAAAGGAAAAACAAACTAAACTCAAAGTAAGTGTGTGTCTATCTATATATGTATCTATACTTTAAAAATTGTATACTTTAAACATGTGTAGCTTATTGTTTGTCAATTATAGCTGGGTGGTGTGGAAAAAGAGCTGTCAAATACTTTAGTCTGTAGCCTATTTATCAGTCACAAAAATCGTCTGAGGCCTTTTGCTTTTATTGTCATGTTTTACTTGAAAAAATTTTTATTTTATTTTTGTTTGTTTTTTAAACCTGCAAGGAAATAGTTAAGCTTATGGTCCAGTTTTATTCTATGAGCTGAATGAACTTGAAGCAATTGCATTTACATTTTTATCAATTAAGGAACTGGTATTTTTTGAACACCTATAATCTATTATGAGAGTGATTCCAAAGAAATGTCAGACTTCTCTCTTCCTTAGCTCTAGTGTCTGAGCAAATAAGATACACAAGGAAGTGTTTTGAAGCTATACAAAACTGAGACTTTCAGGGCCAAATGAATGATGAAACAATAACAACTATTTGAGTTTAGGAAAAAGTAAGAATCTGGTCTTGGTCTGAAGCCTGAGGGAGGAAATATGCCTTAAGGCCTTACATGCTGGGTGGAATTTGTTTGGCTACAGAAGCCAAGAAATCAGATCATCCTGGTAAAGGGAGATTTGGAATCTGGAATAGGATAGCTGGCCAAAATAGTTCATATTTGGGAATAACATTTAGGCAGTCCAAGTTATTGGATGAGTTATCTTTTTTTACAGTATTGTTGACACACACACACACACACACACACAAAGACAGACAGAGACAGAGACAGAGAAGAACAGGGAAGCAAATGTCGTCTTTTCAAGGTGTTTAGTCTATTAGTCATATTCTCACTGAACATATTCTCTTTTGTCCAGAAGAAGTAAAAGGAAGTCATTACATTCATTTACTCATTTACAAGCTCCTTCTGATACCTTCTGAAGATCAATAACATGAAAACAAACTCATAGGTCAATTTTGCCTCAATTCAATGCTGCTTCACCTTCAAAAAGAGCAGATATCATATTTACTAATTATGTCCGTCCTTTGTACACTACATGACAAATTCTAATTTTAAGAGGAAAAAAATGTGTATTTTTTTTAACATCTTTTGCTTCACTTTCTACCACTGGCAACTAGTACAGCTTTTGCCAAGTCTGGCTGTACTGTATTCCCAAAAGACAGTTAACAGAGTTTCACCATTGCCAACCTCAGAAGAAAATCAAGCTCAGAATTAAGCATGCAAAGGCCACTGTGTGGACATGAAAAGTCAGACATAAAGTGAACAAATAATATACTTATTTTTAGGGATCTTGAGACTAATAAATGTTATGTACTGAGTTGTGCATAGGTGTAGATTTCTGGGAAGAAAAAAGAAAGCTAAACTGGTATTTTTCAACTCTCTCCACTGATCCCCTCTACCTTCCTCTGTTCCTCATGAATTTTCAAAACTGTAGGCTTGGGGACGATTCCTTATTTTTGTACATTTGTAAAACTATTCAATGTCTTCCATTGATTTGGGTAAAGTCTATTGGTACACAGTTCATGTGTGGCTTTGCCCCTGCCCTGGGCACCAACCTCCTCTTGTGCCCCTTAGGCTCCATAAACACTGACTTTCTCTTTGTTCTTTATTCTCCTAACATTCTCCTAATTCTACCTGTCTGAGAACTTTGAATATACTGTTCCCACCACCTAGAATACTCTCCCTTTCCTATCCCAGTTTTTGATTGAGTAACTTTTATTTATCTTTCAAATCTCAATTTAAATCAACCTTCTTCAGGGAAGTCGTTCTTGGCCCCCAGAAGAGGTTGGCATCCTTGGTAAACGCTCTGAGGACACACTGTCCTCTTCACTCTTGGCACATTATCTATGATTATAATTAATTAAATGCCTATCTCTCCATTAGACCTTTAGTTTCTTGAGAGACAGGGATCTATTTTATTCACATTAAATCCCCAGCACCTAGCATAGACTTTGGCTCATACCAGGTATTCAAATACCTGTTAAATTAATGACTGCATTAATAACTGAATGAATAAAACTTGATATATATTTCAAGCAGAAATGCAAGTAGCTAAACTTTGAGAAATTTTGATAAAACCATTGTTTTCCCAACCACACTTTTAACTATTTATCACTTAATAGTGTCTTTCACATTAAAAAAAATTTTTAATAGCCTGCAATCAGAATAATATACAGTGCTGCTAAGTCACAAAAGCAACTAAATCCTGGATTTTAGATTCTAGACCTTCCTATGGTAAATTATCTTATGAATTAGCCAGCTTCATATTTCACAAATAGATATTATAAACAGTAAGCATTGTTTATGTTTTGTCCTCACTACAGCTTCCTATGTATGGAAGATGGGGAAACTAGGGTGCCATCCTGCCTTTGAGAAAAGTACAACTATCTCCAACTACTATTGGAATTCTGGAGTTGCCACAGGCTAAGGCAGCTTTTCTGACAAGTTTATGAAGTAGAGAAGAAGGAAGAAGCTTTAATATAGGGGGTAGGGAGTGGTTGCCCAAGGCCTCTCATTTCTAGGGACAAGTGGCTGCAACAAATTCAAAGAAGTATAGTAATCAAAGACAGTTAGCTTTAGGAATGGAAATGCCTCTCAGTTTTATCTTGCTCTTTTGTACTTTGTAACATGGTTTCTTCCTTTTATAAAGACTTTCTTCAAAGGTCATTGTAACCAAACTTCTACTGGATAAACCATATAAGGAGAAGCACTGTGATGTCATCTGCTACAAGAATCAAATTTTCTAATAGTCCTGGTCTCTCTAAAGGTAATTGATATAACATTTCTCTTCCATTACTTGGATCTTAAGACCTGACATTTCCCACCAGCCTCTGGCCTACCTCTTCCCTTCTTGTGAGAGTCATGGACAATCCTTCCTCCAGTTTTCAACAGCAACAATAATCTGTGCAGATACAACCATCCTCATGAGCATCATGCACTTTTGGTGCTTTCCTGGTCTCTTGGGAGAGGGTGTGTATTTGAGTATGCACTGCAGTTTGTTTAGCCCATTTTAAAGTGTGTGTGTGTGTGTGTGTGTGTGTGAGAGAGAGAGAGAGAGAGAGAGACAGACAGTACTGAATTATTTTAAATAAACCATCTATGTATGATTTCATTTTGGACAGTAATCCCAAAGGAATAAATTTCTAGTACACTAGCAAAAAGTTTATGTTTATTATCACTATTATTGTTGTTGTTATTTATTATTATTATTATTATGCAGTGCTTCGGTGTATGCTATTATATAAAACTGTACCTTGTGCTTGATAAGAAAGAACAATTGATTCATTCATTATTTAAAATCCTATTAAACCTTCTGTTATAAAGGATGATGATTTGTTTTACTCAAAATATTGTGCTTTGATGAAGGCATACTGAGACAATGAAATATGATTGGATATTTGTCTTTAGTTCTCTTTAATTTTTTTTTTTACTTTATGAATAGGCAGTTGAGTAAAATAGTTCAAAAAGTGAAACATCATTGAAAAGATATATTAGAGGAGTACTCTAATTCTACAAAATCCAGTTATTTACCCTTTACTACCATGGGTAAAAACATTTACTATTTATTTTGTATCCTTCCAGGGTTCCTTTATGCTTATAATTTTGTTTATATAGCATCCTGCAGGAATGTCAGAGGAGAGGAAAGAATTCACCCTATGCTTTATAAACTACCCTCTTTAGTGAAAGCCAAAGATTTAAGGTTAAATTAATAAATTATTACTTTCATAAGAGAACTAAAGTAATAAGTGTTATGTGATATGATTTATTTCATTCCTTATTCTTTTTTATAAGTTTTTATTTCAATTCCAGTTCATTAACATGCAGCATTGTATTAGTTTCAGGTGTAAGATATAGTGACTCAACACTTACGTACAACACCCTGTGCTCATCACAACAATCCAATTCCTTAACCCATTACCTATTTAACCCATCCCCACACCCAATTTCCTTCTGGAAATCATCAGTTTGTTCTCTATAGTTAAGAATCTGTTTCTTCCTTGCCTCTCTCTCTTGTTTTTTTCCACTTTGCTAGTTTATTTTGTTTTTTAAATTCTAAATATGTGTAAAATCCTATGGTATTTGTTTCTCTGACTGATTTATTTTGCTTAGCATAAACTCTAGCTCCATCTTGCAAATGGCAAGATTTCATTCTTTTTTTCTGGCTGAATGATATTCCATTGTAGATGCCTCTCTCTCTGCTTTTATCTTATTTTATTTTTCCTTCCCTTTCGCTATATTCATCTGTTTTGTTTCTTAAATTCTGTATATGAGTGAGGTCATATGGTATTTGTCTTTCTCCGATTGACTTTTCTCATTTAACATGATACCCTCTAGCTCCATCAGTGTTATTGCAAATGACAAGACTTTATTCTTTTTTATGGCTGAGTAATATTCCATCGTGTGTATATACCACATCTTCTTTATCCATTCATCAGTTGATGGACATTTGGGCTGTTTCCATAGTTAGGCTATTGTAGATAATGCTGCTATAAATACAGGGGTGCATGTATCCCTTTGAATTGGTATTTTTATATTCTTTAAGTAGATACCTAGTAATGAAATTGCTGGTTGGTAGAGCCGTTCTATTTTTAACTTTTTAAAGAAACTCCATACTGTTTTCTAAGTGGCTGCACCTCTTTTCATTCCCACTTGCAAGAGGGTTCCCCTTTCTCCACATCCTTGACAACACCTGTTGTTTCTTATATTATTGATTTTAGCCATACTGACAGTTGTGAATGCATTGCAGTTTTGATTTCTATCTCCCTGATAATGAGTGATTTTGAGCATGGTTTAATGTGTCTGCTGGCCATCTGTATGTCTTCTTTCTTTTTTGTTCTTTTTAAATTTGCACCTAATATCAATTAATTAATTAATTATATTTGAATTGTAGTTAACATACAATGCAATGTTGGTTTCAGGAGTAGAATTGAGTGATTCATCACTTACTTACAACACCCAGTGATCATCGCAACACCCATCACCCATATAGTCCATATCCCACCCACCATCCTCCATTAACCCTCAGTTTGTTCTCTATCATTAAGAATCTTTTGTGGTTAGGGGCACCTGGGTGGCTCAGTCAGTTAAGTGTTTGACCTTGGCTCAGGTCATGATCTCGCGGTTTGTGAGTTCGAGCCCCACGGCGGGCTCTGTTCTGACAGCCCAGAGCCTGGAGCTTGCTTCAGATTCTGTGCCTCCTTCTCTCTCTGCCCCTCCCCCACTTGTGCTTTGTCTCTATCAAAAATAAATAAGTGTAGAAAAAAATTTAAAAAAAGAATCTCTTGTAGTTGGTTTCCCTCTCCTCTTCCCCCTTCTTCCTATATGTTCATCTGTTTTGTTTCTTCAGTTTTGCATGAATGCAATCATATGGGATTTGTCCTTCTTATTTTGCTTTGCATAATACATTTCACTTCCATCCATGTCATCGCAAATGGTAAGATTTCATTCTTCTTGATGGCTGAGTAATATTCCATTGTATATATATGCTACATCTTTATCTATTTATTAGTTGATTGACATTTGGGCTCTTTCCATAGTTTGGCTATGGTTGATAATGACGCTATAAATATTGGGGTGCATGTACCCCTTTGAATTAGTATTTTTTTATTCTTTGGGCAGATACCTAGTAGTGCAATTGCTGGATCATGGGGTAGTTATATTTTAAACTCTTTGAGGATCTTCCATATTGTTTTAGAGAGTGGCTGCACCAGCTTGCATTCCCACCAACAATGAAAGAAGGTGCCCCCTTCTCCACATCCTCACCAATACCTATTGTTTCTTGTGATGTTAATTTTGGCAATTGTGAAAGGTGTGAAGTGATATCTCATTATAGTTTTGATTTGATAATGAGTGATGTTGACCATGTTTTCATGTACCTGTTGGTCATCTGGATATCTTCTTTGGAAAAATGTCTATTTATGTCTTCTGCCCATTTTCAATTGGATTATGTGTGTGTGTGTGTGTGTGTGTGTGTGTATTCCTAATTGTTAGATATACCATTCTGTTAGATATACTATCCCTCCCTCTCAAAAGAGACCTAATGTCAATCTCATCCCTGAGAACAGACATTGTCTCATTCAGCTGGATACTGAGAACTGAAACCACACTTGGTTGTCTACATAAACATGACTTTGTGAAATTCCCCTGTATTCATTAGCATGACTGTATTCTTACAGGAGTCTCCTGTCCATGCAATTTGCTCCTTGTAGAAACTTTCCAAAGGATTCAATTCTTCAATGAAAAACATCAACAAACAATATACACCTCAGGAGAGGATTAAGAGGGCAGAGGATTAGGGCAACCCTAGGCTTGCCTCCTCCCCCAAACAGTTAGATAAATATCAAATCATTCTCAACACCCAAGAAATTGATCAGAAGTCTTAGAGAATGCTGAACACCCAAGAAATTGACCAGAAGTTTTAGAGAACATAGCTGCATGTATACAAAGAGAAAAAATGACTGGTGGAAGGTAGCAACTGTAGAGAGTTGATTTGTGGGAGAAAAAAGCAGTGGGTGTTACAGTGGGGAGGAATCCTTGATCATGAAGTGAGTAGGTAGAGAGAAAGAGAGAGAGGAACAGTGAAGAAAAAAAGAGTAAAAGCACCTACAAAGGACTGCATAAAAAAAACTGTTCCCCAAAAACAATTGATAGGGGAAAAAGAGAGGATTTCAATACTGCTTTTTTGCAATACTGCTTTTTTCAATACTGTTTTTAAAAACAGTGAAGCACAGAGTCTGAAGTTTCAGAGTTCAGCACCCGCTGGTGCTCTTGCATGAGAACCCAGGGCAGAGCCCCAGAAACAGCAGCAAGGTCTAAGGACCTCCTGGGTCACATGTGGAGAAGCAGTTCTGCTGCTTGGAGTGCATTTGGTAAAGGTGATACTACCTCTCTGTGGGTAAAAGACCCAGCAGTCATCATAGAGCTGCCCTTTTCACCAGTATAGAAACAAAGATATCAGCTGAGGGCAGTGAACCCTCATGCTGTCTCTGTGTTACAATTTATCATAAATTGAACCACTGCCACTAGGGGGTGACATGACAATTTTCTGGGACAAGCCACCACCAGCTACAGTGGGGTGAGACCCTCCCCCAGAGATCAGCATGGGTTGCAGCCATGGAGGTCTCTGAAGTAAGGGTTTTTGAAACATAGCCACACCTAAAATTAAACCCAGGAGGGCAGTGCCACCTGGCAGGCAGACAACTCAGACATAGGGTGACGGCAGGGAAGCCATGGAAATAGGGGTGATTGATTGTACATCTATGAGGGTACAAACTTCCTGCTCCACAGACTAGAGAGGGGGTGAAGCCATATTACCTCTAGACCACCAACACTGATCCAACTCAGTGAGCTAAATAGTGCCACCACGTGGAGAACCAAGCCACTACCCCAAGCTGTGCTACCCTGCACCCTGTAGACACATTTCCACTAGTGCAATTGCACCTGAGAATCAGAGCAGCAGGCTCCTCCTCCAGAAGACCAGCACAAACCCCTCACCCACACCAAGTCTACTGATCATAGAGTGCTGCAAATCTTCAGCTCTAGGGAAAAAAGGATTTAGCTTCCTTTGGGGTTATTTGTTTGTTTCTTTTTTTTTTGGTCTTTGTTTTTTTTTTTTTTTTTTTTTTTTTTTTATACAGAAAGAATTTTATTTTATTATTTTTAAAATTATATATATATATTTAATTTTTCAAATTTTTCTAGTTTTCTTTTTATTTTCTACCTTTTTTTTCTATCAAACTTCTCACAGCAAATAGACCAGAACACATCTAGGATCTGGCTTCCTTTATGTATTTTATTTTATTTATTTTTTCTTTGATTTTTAAATTCCTATTTTCTTTTATTTTGCTTTTTTGGTTTTTTTCCCTTTCTCTCCAAAATGACAAGACAGAGAAATTCACCCCAAAAGAAATAACAGGAAGACATGAAAGCCAGAGATTTAATCAGAGATAAAGTAACATGTCTGAAATAGATTTTAAACAACAGTTATAAAGATATTAGCTGGGTTTGAAAAAACCATAGAAGACACTAGAGAATCCCTTACTACAGAGATAAAAGAGCTAAAATCTAGTCAGACCAAAATTAAAATTTCTAAAACTGAGATAAAATCCCAAATGGAGGCCATAAAAATGAAGATGGAGAAAACGGAGGAGCAAATCAGAGATATGGGAGTCAAATTACGGAAAATAATGAAACTGAAAAGAAGAGAGAAAGAAAGGTCATGGACCATGAAGGCCAACTTAGGGAGCTCAGTAACTTATAAAAATGTAGTATCATTCATATCAAAGGGATCCTAGAAGAAGAAGAGAGAGAAAAAGGGGCAGAAGATTTATTTGAACAAATTATAGCTGAAAACTTCCCTAATCTGGGGAAGGACACAGACATTCAAATCCAAGAAGCACAGAGACTTCCAACTAAATTCAACACAAGCCAATCATTGCTAAGACATATCATAGTCAAATTCACAAAATACACAGAGAAAGAATCCTGAAAGGAGTGAGATTAAAAAAAAAAAAGTCCTTAACCTAGAAGGGAAGACAGATCAGGTTCACAGCAGACTTGTCCACAGAAACATGGCAAGCTAGAAAGGAGTGGCAAGATATACTCAACATGCTGAATGGGAAAAATATGCAGCCAAGAATTCTTTATCTAGCAAGGTTATCATTCAGAATAGAAGGAGAGGTAAAGAGCTTCCCCAAGAAAAACTAAAGGAGTTCATGACCACTCAACCAGATCTGCAGGAAATTCTAAGGGGAGGGGGGCAGTCTCTGAGTCGAGCAAAACAAAGACCAAAGCAACAAAGGCTACAAATGACTAGAGAACATCACCAAAAACACCAACTCTACAGGTAACACAATGGCACTAAATTCATATCTTTCCAATAATCATTCTGAATGTATATGGACTAAATGCTCCAATCAAAAGACATAGGGTATCAAAATAGATAAAAGAAAATATTCATCTATATAATGCCAACAAGAGACTCAATTTAGACTTAAAGAAACATGCAGATTGAAAATGAGGAGATGGAGAACATCTGTTACCCTAAACAACATCAAAAGAAAGCTGAGGTAGCCATACTTATATCAGACAAACTAGATTTATTTTATTTTATTTTATTTTATTTTATTTTATTCTTTTATTAAAGTTTGTTTACTTATTTTTAGAGAGAGAGCAAGGGAGTGGCAGAGATAGAGAGAGAGAATCCCAAGCAGGCTCTGCACTGTCAGCCCAGAGCCCAATGCAGGCTTAAACTCATGAACCATGAGACCATGACCTGAACCAAAACTGAGAGGTGAATACTTAACCAACTGAGTTACACAGGTGCCCCTGACAAACTAGATTTTAAACCGACTATCATGAGAGATGAAGAAGGGCATTACATCATAATCAAGGGGACAATCCACCAGGAAGATCTAACAATTACAAACGTTTATGCCCTCAACTTGAAAGAACCCAAATACATAAATCAATTAATAACAAATATAAAGTAACTCATCGATAATAATACAATTATGAGACTTTAACACTCCAGTTACAACAATGGACAGATAATCTAAGCAGAAAATCAAAAAGAAAACAGTGACTTTGAATGACACACTGGACCAAATAGACTTAACAGATATATTCAGAACATTTCATCCTAAAGCAGCAAAATAAATATTCTTCATGAGTGCACCTGGAACATTTTCTAGAATAGATTTCATACTGGGTCACAAATCAGCCCTCAACAAGTACAAAAAGATCAAGATCATACCATGCACATTTTCACATTACAACACTATGAAATCACAAGAAAAAATGTGGAAAGCTGTCATATATATGGAAGTTAAAGAACATCCTATTAAAGAATGAATGGGTTAACCAGGAAATTAGAGAAGAAATTTAAAAATACATGGAAGCAAATGAAAATGAAAACATGACAGTCCAAAACCTTAGGGATACAGCCAACACAGTCTTAAGGGGGAAGTATATTGCATTTCAAGCCTATGTCAAGAAGCAAGAAAGGTCCCAAATACACAACCTAACCTTACACTTAAAGGAGCTAGAAAAGGAATGGCAATTAAAGCTTAAAGCCAGCAGAAGGAAAATAATAAAAATTACAGGAGAAATAAACAATATAGAATCAATCAAACAAACAAAACATAGAACAGATCAACAGAACTAAGAACTGATTCTTTGAATGAATTAACAAAATTGATCAACCCCTAGTTAGATTTATCCAAAAAGAAAAGAGAAAGGACCAAAATAGATAAAATCATGAAAGAAAGAGATTACAATCAACACCACAAAAATACAAACAATTATAAGAGAATACTATGAAAAATTATATGCCAACAAATTTGGCAATCTGGAAGAAATGGACAAAGTCCTAGAAACTCACAAACTACCAAAACTGAAACAGGAAGAAATAAAAAATTTGACAGACCCAAAAGCAGGAAAGAAATTGAATCAATAATCAAAAACCTCCCAACAAATAAGAATCTTGGGCCAGAGGGCTTCCCAGGGGAATTCTACCAGATATTTAAAGAAGAGTTAATATCTATTCTTTTTAAACAATTCCAAAAAATAGAAATGGAAAGAAAACTTCCAAACTCATTCTATGAACCCAGCATTAGTTTGTGTTTTGTTTTATTTTGTTTTGTATTAAATATAATTTATTGTCAAATTGGGGGAATTCTACCAGACATTTAAAGTAGAAATAATACCTAAACATCTCAAGTTGTTCCAAAAATAGAAAGGGAAGGAAAACTTCCAGACTCATTCTATGAAGCCAGCATTACTTTGATTCCCAAACCTAACAGAAACCCCCCCCAAAAAAAAAGAGAACTACAGGCCAATATCCCTGATGAATATGGATGCAAAAAGTCTCGACAAGATACTAGCAACTCGAATTCAACAGCATATAAAAAGAATTATTCACCACGATCAAGTGGGATTCATTCCCGGGCTGCAGGCCTGGCTCAATATTCGCAAATCAATCAATGTGATACATCACATTAATAAAAGAAATGATAAGAACCATATGATCCTGTCAGTCAACGCAGAAAAAGCATTTGACAAAGTACAGCATCCTTTCTTAATAAAAACCCTCGAGAAAGTTGGGATAGAAGGAACATACTTAAACATCATAAAAGCCATATATGAAAAGCCTACAGCTAATATCATCCTCAGTGGGAAAAACTTGAGAGCTTTCCCCCTGAGATCAGGAACACGACAGGGATGTCCACTGTCACCAGTGTTGTTTAACATAGTGTTGGAAGTCCTAGCATAAGCAATCAGACAACAAAATGAAATAATAAAAGGCATCAAAATTGGCAAAGGTGAAGTCAAACTTTCATTTTTTGCAGATGACATGATACTGTACATGGAAAACTCGACAGACTCCACCAAATGTCTGCTAGAATTGACACATGATTTCAGCAAAGTTGCAGGATACAAAATTAATGTACAGAAATCGGTTGCATTTTTATACACCAATAATGAAGCAACAGAAAGAGAAATAAAGAAACTGATCCCATTCACAATTGCAGCAAGAATCATAAAATACCTAGGAATAAACCTAACCAAAGATGTAAAAGATCTGTATGCTGAAAACTATAGAAAGCTTATGAAATAAATTGAAGAAGATACAAAGATATGGAAAAACATTCCATGCTCATGAATTGGAAGAATAAATATTGTCAAAATGTCAATACTACCCAAAGCAATCTACACATTCAATGCAATCCCAATCAAAATTGCACCAGCATTCTTCTCTAAGCTAGAACAAGCAATCCCAAAATTTGTATAGAACCACAAAAGACTCTGAATAGCCAAAGCAATATTGAAGAAGAAAACCAAAGTGGGAGGCATCACAATCCCTCCAAAGCAGTAATCTACTACAAAGCAGTAATCTACTACAAAGCAGTAATCATCAAGACAGTATGGTATTGTCACAAAAACAGACACATAGACCAATGGAAAAGAACAGAGACTCCAGAATTGGACACAAAAATGTATGGCCAACTAATCTTTGACAAAGCAGGAAAGAATATCCAATGGAAAAAAGACAGCCTTTTTAACAAATGGTGCTGGGAGAACTGGACAACATGCAGAAGAATTAAACTCGACCACTTTCTTACACCATACACAAAAATAAACTCAAAATGGATGAAGGACCTGAATGTGAGACAGGAAACCATCAACCCTAGAGAAGAAAGAAGGAAAAAACCTCTTTGACCTCAGCTGTAACAGTTTCTTAGCTGACACATCTCTAAAGGCAAGGGAATTAAAAGCATAAATGATCTATTGGGACCTCATCAAGATAAAAATCCAGCATTACTTTGATCCCAAAACAAAGACCCCAATAAAAAAGAGAATTATAGGCCAATATCTCTGATGAACATGGATGCAAAAATTCTCAACAAGTTACTAACAAATCAAATCCAATAGTACATTAAAAGAATTATTCACCATGATCATTGGGTTTTATGGGCTGATGGGTTCATTCAATATTCACAAATCCATCAATGTGATACACCACATTAATAAAGGAAAGGAGGGGCACCTGTGTCTCAGTTGGCTAGGCATCCAACTTTGGCTCAGCTCATGATCTCTCAGTTTTCGAGTTTGAGCCCTGCATTGGGCTAGCCGCTATCAACGTAGAGGGTGCTTTGTATCCTCCATTCCCCTCTCTCTCTGTCCCTCCTTGTTTATTCTATTTCTCTCTCTCTCTCTAAAAATAAAATAAACACTTAAAAAATTAAAGGATAACCATATGATCTTTTCAATAGATGCAGAAAAAGCATCTGACAAAATACAGTGTACATTCTTCATAAAAATCTTCAACTGGGGCACCTGGGTGGCTCAGTTGGTTGAGCATCTAACTCTTGATTTCAGCCCTGGTCATGATCTCATAGTTTATGACATCCAGCCCCACATTGGGCCCTGCACTTACAGTGCAGAGCCTGCTTGCAATTCTCTCTCTCCCTCTCTCTCTGCCCCTCCTCCAGTTGAATGCGCATGTGCTCGCTCTCTCTCTCTCTCTCAAAATAAATAAACTTTTTTAAAAAATCCTCAAAAAAGTAGGACAGATGGAAAATAGCTCGACATCATAAAGACCATATATGAAAGACCCACAGCTAATATCCTCAGTAGGGAAAAACTGAGAGCCCTTCTCCTACACTCAGGAACAAGACAAGGATATCCACTCTCACCATTACTATTTAACATGATACTGAAAGTCTTGGCCTCAGCAATCAGACAACAAAAAGAAATTAAAAAACATATGAATTGGCAAGGATGAAGTCAAACTTTCACTATTTGCAAACAACATGATACTCTAGTAGAAAACCCGAAAGACCCACAAAAAATTGCTAGAACTAATACCTGAATTCAGGAAAGTCGCAGGATATAAAATCAATGTGCAAAAATCTGTTGCATTTCTGTACACCCATAATGAAGCAACAGGAAAAGAAATCAAGGAATCAATCCCTTTTACAACTGAACCAAAAACAATAAAATACTTAGAAATAAACTTAACCAAAGATGTAAAAGATCTGTATGCTGAAAACTATAGAAAGCTTATGAAATAAATGGAAGAAGATACAAAGATATCGAAAAACATTCCATACTCAAGGGTTGGAAGCACAAATATTGTTAAAATGTCTATACTAAACAAAGCAATCCACATATTTAATGCAATCCTTATCAAAATACCACCAGCATTTTTCATAGAGCTAGAATAAACAATCCCAAAATCTGTGTGGAATAACAAAAGACTCCGAATAGCCAAAGCAATCCTGAAAAAGAAAAACAAAACTGGAGACATCAAAATTCTGGATTTAAAGCTATCTTTTAAAGTTTTAGTCATCAAGACAGTATAGTACTGGCACAAAAACAGACACACAGACTAATGGAACAGAATAGAAAACCCAGAAATGGACCCACAACTATATGGTCAATTAATCTTTGGCAAAGCAGGAAAGAATATTCAACAGAAAAAACACTCTTTCTTTAACAAATGGTGTTGGGAAAACTGGACAACAACCTGCAGAAGAATGAAACTGGATCACTTTCTTACACCATAAACAACGATAAATTCAAAATGGTTGAAAGACCTAAATGTGAGACCTGAAACCACAAAAATCCTAAAAGAGAACACAGGCAGTAATTTCTCTGACATTGGTCATAGGTTTGTCTAGGTTTGTCTCCTGGCAAAGGAAGCAAATGCAAAATAAACTATTGGGATTACATCAAAATAAAAAGTTTCTGCACAGTGAAGGAAACAGTCAACAAAACTAAATGGCAATTTCTTGAATGGTATAAGATATTTGAAAATTGCATATCTGATAAATGATTAGTATCTAAAATATATAAAGAATTTATACAATTCAACAGACAAAAACAAATAATCAAATTAAAAATGGGTGAAGACATGAACAGACATTTCTCCAAGGAAGATTTCCAGATGGGCAACAGACACATGAAAAGTTGCTCACTATCAGTCATCATCAGGGAAATGCAAGTCAAAACTACAACGAGATAATACCTCACACCTATCAGAATGGCCAAAATGAAAAACAGGAAAAACAATAGGCATTGGCAAGGATTTAGAGAAAAACGAATCCTTAATGCTCCATTGGTGGGAGTGCAAACATGTGCAGCCACTCTGAAAAACAGCATGGAGTTTCCTCAAAAAGTTAAAAATAGGACTATGCTAAAATCTAGTAATCATACTACTGGGTATTTACGCAACTAATAAAAACTACTCATTTAAAGGTATACATGCACCCCTATGTTTATTGCAGCATTATTTACAGTAGGCAAATTACGGAAACAACCCAAGTGTCCACCATTGATAGATGAATGGATAAAGAAGATGTGGTATGTATGTATGTATGCTATCTATGTATGTGTGTGTGTGTGTGTGTGTGTGTGTATATAATAGAATATTACTCAGAAATTAAAAAGAATAAAATCTTGCCATTTGGAATGACATGAATAGAGCTAGAGAGTATAAAGCTATGCAAAATAAGTCAGTCAGAGAAAGACAAATACAGTATGATTTCACTCATATGTGGAATTTAAAAAACAAAACAGAGGAGCATAGAAAGAAAAGGAGAGACACACCAAGAAACATACTCTAGATCATAGAGAACAAACTGATGGTTACCAGAGGGGAGGAGATTGGGAGATGGGTAAAATAGGCTATGGAGATTAAGGAGTGCAGTTGCTGTGATGCACTGTGATGTATCATTCTATACATTTGGTGATGTATAGAATTATTGAATCACTATATTGTACACCCCAACACTAATATAACATTGTTTATTAACTATACTAGAATTTAAAATAAAAAATAATAAATAAAATAAAAAGATGCACAGATTGTTAAACTTTGTTTCTGGGTGTGTCTGTGAGAGTGTCTTCAGACAGTGTCAGTAAAGAAAATGACTTTTACCCATGCTGGTGAGCATCATTCAATATGATATGTGTTAATTGTTGTGTGTCTCAATAGAACCAAAGGAAGACCTATATGCTTGACCTGAGACATTCATCTTCTGCCCCAGAATCCCTGGTTCTTGGGCATTCAAATTCAGATCAGGACTTACACCATTGGTTCCCAGTTTTCAAGCCTTTGGACTTGGAATGACTTCTATCACTTGTTTTCTAGGTTCTCTTAGAGAACCCTGACTAATACAGTGCTCTTCAAATTGAGAATATACCCTTCTATTTCTAATTTTTGGAGAGTTTTATCATGAATGGATACCAAATTTTGACAAATGTTTTTTCATCCTCAATTTTTTTATGGTTGCAAATAATTTCAATTAATGGACATATGTGTTGTTCACAAATTTGCTATTTAAAACAAAACTGTGATGATTGGCACTATGCTAATATCTTTTTGCAGATGTGAATCTTCAATATAAAATTCTTAGAAGCAGGGATACTGGAAAAGGATATGCATTTATAATTTTGATAGGAATTACCAATTGCCCTCCATGAGAATTGTACCAATGCACTGTCTTGCCACAAATGTAAGAGAGTTCTTATTTCCTTTCAGGGTTGCTAACAAAGTGTATCTTTAAACTTTATAATTTTCCCAATATAAGTTCATATAAAGTGGTTTTTTGGTTTTTTGTTTGTTTGTTTATCTCTAAGTATGAGATACTATCTTTCCATCTGTTTGAGGGTATTTTTACATTTACTTTTCTGTTCCCATTTTTTGCCCCTTTTCCCTCTTTGTGTGTGTGTGTGTGTGTGTGATTTAATTGATTTTTAGAAACTTGTTTTTTAATATCAATTTTTTTCAGCAATTTGTTATCTTTTGGTTTTTCTTTTGGTATGTGTGAAATTCATATTTCAGCTAATCTTAAATGGGTCACATTTTTTCCATTATTTTTATGATAAGATTTTAGAAATGTAACATGAGAAAATACGGAAAACATTGTAATTTATCAATTCCTTTGAAAAATCATTTTGTGGAAAGATGTCCACTTATAATAATAGTGATCTATTCCTAATTTCTTTCATAACAAATATTCAATATAGCTTGAGTGTGTCTTCTTTCACCGTTATGAATAAAAAGGTATCATCCTCATTCACTCACATCATACCTTTAAGGTTACAGGAGCGGTAAAGATCAAGGAGTAGACTGATACTGTTTGTTTGTTTGTGTATTTAATTTATTTATTTTGAGCGAGAGCACAAGTGGGGTAGGGTCGGAAAGAAGTAGAGACAGAATCCCAAACAGGCTGTGCAACATCAGTGCAGAGCCTGTTGTGGAGCTTGAACTCACAAACTGTGAGATCATGACATGAGCAGAGATCAAGAGCCAGATGCTTAACCGACTGTGCCACCCAGACTGATACTATTTCATGTGTATGGAGCTCAAATGTGCCCTTAGAGTCATGATCACCTTAAAATGATTAGTGGTCTAGTTTCAAATAGAATGCTTCATGCCTCTGATAATATGCTTGTCATTGGCATCTTAGCCCAAATTCACATATAGAGGAATCCAAGGACCTCGTTTTATAACCCAGACTCTCCAACGTGGGGGCTACTGAGAGATTAATTTTCTAGCCCTTACTTAGATAACAAAGTGCTGAGTTCACAATGATGACCTCTTTATTTAATCTCTACTGTCATTGCTTGTGGGTATGACACTATCTCACATGATGTTGGCACACACAGAAAATAAACTTATTTTTTCTTTTAAAATTAACATTAACTATAAAGTGTTAAGATATGAATATTTTCCTTCCTTCTTTCTAACTTCTGCTTTCTATTTTTTTTAACCCCAACTCAATTCACCCTATCTTTATTTAGCTTTTTTAGGTCAGCGTCTCAGTTCCTTTTTGTTTTCTTCTTAGGACATATGGGGAAATCTTTTCCTGAAACTAATTATGTTCATGTTTGTTACATTCTTGAAAAATACATTTTTTTAGTGAAGGAAAAGCTTATGTTTATTTCAGTGTAAAAACGATATAAAAAGCAAAAAAAAAAAAAAAAGCAAAATCTAAAACTACAGCATCATGAGAAATACATTTTAATAAATTAAAGAATATATTTTTAGAACATCCTAAATGCCCTGTTCCCAGAAAGAATGAATACTGGTCAATTTCTTTTTTTTTTTTTTAATTTATTTTGAGAGAAAGAGAGACCATGAGAGGGGCAGAGGAGTGAAGAGGGAGAGAATCCCAAGCATGGTCCACACTGTGCAGAGCCCAACGCAGGGCTTGAACTCATGAACCACAAGATCATAACATGAGCTGAAATCAAGAGTCAGATGATTAACTGACTGAGCCACCCAAACACCCCAAATGCTGGTCAATTTCAATTATACCCATTACTTGTAGAAACCTATAGAGGTAGAGATAGGGTGAAGTGAAGAGTCTCATTCATTTATGCTACTAGTCAGAGTTTGAAAAGTTCTTATTCCTTTGCTTATTTGTTTTGTTTCTTAAATGAGAGACAAGCCAAGAAACAGACTTTTAACTATTGATAACAAACTGATGGTTACCACAAAGGAGGTGGGTGGGGGATGGGTGAAATAGGTAATGGAAATTAATGAGTCCACTTGTCATGATGAGCACTGGGTAATGTATGGAATTGTTGAATCACTATATAATATACCTGAAACTAATATAACTCTGTATGTTAACTATACTGGAATTAAAATTTAAAAAATAAAGAAAAAAGTCTTTATTCATGATAGTCACCATCCATTTATTTGTGCAACTATTTAACGAAGAGTTGTTAATATAAATGTAAGTATATTTATTTTTATACTCTGAGGTTTTTTTTTTTTTAATTTTTTTTTCAACGTTTTTTTATTTATTTTTTTTGGGACAGAGAGAGACAGAGCATGAACGGGGGAGGGGCAGAGAGAGAGGGAGACACAGAATCGGAAACAGGCTCCAGCTCCGAGCCATCAGCCCAGAGCCTGACGCGGGGCTCGAACTCACGGACCGCGAGATCGTGACCTGGCTGAAGTCGGATGCTTAACCGACTGCGCCACCCAGGCGCCCTGAGGGTTTTTTTTAAGTAGATATATAATGTCATCATTATTATTAAAGAAGCCCAGTATCCATCTGAGAAGGCAAGACAAACTATGTAAATTCATTTCTGGGAAAATAGAATGATGGAGGCAACATAGAGCCAGAGCACAAATATAACAGCATTTTCTAGCCCCTACTTCATAGCCAGATACCTCCCGCATCTTTAAATCTTACCTAATTTTGGTGAAGGACAGGGCAGTAAGTAAAGTCAGTGCTAACATGTACAGTGCCTTTAAATGAATTACCAAAAAAAAAAAAAAATGCCCACTGTGGGCAGCTGAACTAAAGAAAGGCATCCACTTCTGAGCACACGAAGCATATGAAGATCCATGTCGCACATAGCTTTCCTATCTACTCCCATAAGCCTGCTAAAACTTGCCATAGGTACTATGACCCTAGCACCTTACAAACTGCCTGCATATAGGAGATGCCTACTAAAATTTGTCAGCCTGAAGTGACTCTACACTTTCCTTCCTCTGTACCTCCAGCTGTTAACAATATCATTTGTTACAGCTCAACACCAATGAATTATTTAAGTGACAGAGATGTCAAGGTTTTCTGATTGAGTCCCCACTGAAACTAGTGAAGCTTTCAAAAAACACCAGAGACTCCTGTGCACTAAACTTTACAGGGAAAATGTTTGGCCAAAGGTGCTACCAGACCCCACACTATGAATGCTAAATTTAGCCAACCACAGATTAATCCCTTCTCCCTATATCTCAGGAATACCTCCATAGGGGCTGAGGTGCAAGATAATAGGAGAAACAGACACATGGCAGAACTCAAACGTCTCTTTTTTCCATCCTGGTCCCTCATCTATGAGTTGTTATTGTGTATTCAGGCCTTTTTTTCCCTTAGGAGAATTTTTTCCTGCCAATATATTTCTGGTGGACCATTCTTATGTGCACTGACATGCTCAAACAGGCTTAAAATTTAGAAGGAAAACGATGACTTTGAAGTCAGACATGGGTTTGAATGCTAACTTGTCCACTTACTAGCTATGAGTCTCTAATTTCTAAGTTACTTAATTTCTCTTCTTCTCAATGTACTCATCAATAAAGTGGAGATTAAAATACCTTTCTTAGAGGACTTTTGTGATAATAAAACAAAGTGACTTGTACAGTGTGTGGCACATAGATGATGCAGAGAAAATGGTATCTACTATTTTTATTAAAGCAATATCTGAACAAATACATGCTACATTTATGCTGACTGATCCTAGTGGTAATGTGGGAATGGAAGAAAAAAGATTGAGGGAGGGAGTTCAGAACAGTGAATGTAGTCATTAAAGATACAGAGAAGATACGGTGGTTATTCTAGGCAGGGAGAGCCACATGAGCAAAATGTGTAAGTTACAGTAAGAAGCTTTGTTTGGAGAAAGATTAAGAGCCCATGCTGTCTGGGGCAGAGCTTCCATATTAGATTAATGAAAAATTACTTGGCTGAATTAGAAAAGTATAGGAAATACAATAATTTATTATCTCTCTACTTATCCACTTCCCTTGACTTGCAGTTTGGACCATTATATACCATTAAGGGGCTTAAAGAACTCCTAATTTTGATTTAGCTCAGCCTGATTCTGGAGATGGTCTTGGGATTACATCTCCTGGCAGCCACATTCTGGTAGTGTGAGCCTGGACTTTATGCATAACATTTCCTCAGCTATAATCGGGCAATGACACCAATATCAAGGATTATTACAAGGATTAGAAAATAAGTTGCATGTGAGGGCCTAGAATCATAACTTCTAGATCTCAGGTGCAGATCATATGCCAACCCTCAGAATCTCATCTATGACATGATTTATGCCACCATACTATCCCCTTATAAGAAAACTAAGACTGTAAGGAAAATTTCACCATTCTTGGCTTATGCAGTCAAATTTCATTAATTTTATTATTGATCTTATTCCCTTAAACAATTTCTTCTGTTTTGTCCTAAGAATGAGTTTCATTTTTATTGTGAAATATTTGTGTATTACCTTTCACTAAATAATTGCCTTAATTTAGCAATTAAAAGATTTCTAAGCCTAAAAAAGAGTCTCTCTAGACTCTTTTGGAACCCTGTCAAAGGAATGGGAAAGGTCAGAGCAAGAATTTAGGTTTAGGTACTACCCTTAATCTCACATCTTAGGCAGATTTCCATAATAGGTCCAGAAGCCTGGGATGAGAAGGTAAAACAAAAACAAAAACAAAAACAAAAACAAAACAAAACAAAATCTTGAGCCATGATAAAATAAGGAAATCTCCACACGAGAACTTTTGTGCAGGCTTTCTGAGTTTAGCCTGTTCAGAGTCCAAATATGCCAAAAAATTAATCATTATGAGTAAATAATCTGTGAGGATCATAGAACAGATTTGCCAATGTGACTTGATGCAGAAAGGGCAGACTTTACAACAAATACTGTTGGAACAATTTGACTATGTTAAATAAAAGAGCAATCACCACCATAACAACAACAAAACCCTCTATCCATAGTTTGCACTGTATATAAAAATTAACTAGAAGTGGGCTAAATGTAAAATGGAACAAATTGCACATACACATATGTGCATGCACATACCTGCACACATATTTGTTCACATAAGGCAATAACAATTTAAAGTTTTGTTGTTAGTAGAGAGATTAAGTTTTGAGTAGAGGAATGGGATGTTATACTATATTCTGAAAAGTTCATGTGGTTGTTATATTATTACTATAGCAATGGGTAACCAAGGCAATTGCAGAGAGAGTAAGGGAAGACTATTGCAATAATCCAGGTAAAACTTGATAGTGATTGCATTAACAAGAGTAAAAAATGGTCAGATTCTGGATATACTTTGAAACAGAGTTGGTAGGATTTCTTGACTTATTAACTGTATCTGTGGGGGAAAAAAAGGATTCAAGATTAAATTCTAAGGTGTTCTTTCTGAAGAACAGGAGGAAGGACTTTGCCATTAACTAGGTGTGAAAAAATAGGAAATTAGTAGGTTTTATAATCAGTAGTTATGTTTTTAACATGTTAGATTTTAAATGCCTATTAGAAAGCCAAGTGGAGACATTTATTTATTTTTAACTTTATTAAGGAATAATTGACAAATATATATCTTTAAAGTCTGCAATGTGATAATTTGATGTACATATACATTATAGAATAATTACCAAGATCAAGATAATTAACACACCATCACCTCAAACAGATAACACAGTTAACTCTGTGTGTGTGTGTATGTGTGTGTTGAGAATGCTTAAGATGTACTGTCAGCAACTTTCAAGTACACAATACCATATTTTTAACTATAGTCACTATGCTGTGTACTAGATCCCTAGAACTTCTTATAATTGAGTTTCCAACTGAAGATTTTTAAATTTTTTTTAATGTTTATTTATTTTTGAGAGAGAGAGAAAGCATGAGCAGGGGAGGGGCAGAAAGAGAGAGGGAGACACAGAATCTGAAGCAGGCTCCACGCTCTTGAGCTTTCAGCACAGAGCCTGACACAGGGCTTGAACTCACAGACCATGAAATCATGACCTGAGCTGAAGTCAGAAGCTTAACCAAATGAGCTACCCAGGTGCTCCCCCCGCCTACCCCCCTACCCCCCCCTCCGCCCCCCGCCAACTGGAGATATTTAATTAGCAATTGGGTATATGCAAGTCTGGAATTTAGAAAAGAGATATAGGTTGAAGATATAAGTTTTGGATTCATCATCAGACACATGGTGATTAAAGTTATGGAACTAAATTAGGGTCACTTTGAAGAAAGGGCTGAGGACTGAACACTGGCACACTCAAACTTACAAAGGTAAGGAAGATGAGCAGGAACAATCTCATTGAGGAAATTGAGAATGAGTAGATAATTAGAGAGGAGGATAATAAATAGTTCCAGAGATTAATGAAAGTGTTTCAAGGAAAGAGCAACTAGATGGATCAAATTATGCTGGGAAATCAAGTAAGAAAGAGGAGAGTTACTATTGGGCATAGCATAATGGTAATCTTAATAAGAGTAAGGTTGGTAGAATAAAAGTGACATTTTGATTAGACTTTGAAAAAGGAAAGGGGGAGTAGAAAAAGTGAGTAAAGACAAATCAGACAGTTTTGCCTTAAAGGAAGACATAGAAATAGAGATGGATTGGGATCAAAGAAAGTTTGTTTTGTTTTTAAGCAGAAACTTTTATAGTTTGCTTTTGTGCTGACAAAATGATTTAGCAGAGAAGCAAAAACTGAGGGGCAGAAAACAACAGGGACAACATTAGAGCAATGTCTGGGTAGGAGATACACAGGAATATACAATGAATATACACAGGAGATACAATGCAGGAATTGGCCTTAGATAGGGATAGGGAAAACATCTTATATCAGGAGAGAAAGCAGAGTACATGGATATAGTAGCAGGGAGATTGGTAGATTGAGGAGTGGAATACATGGAAGTTCTCCTTATGATTGCATCTGTATCTTCAGTAAAATAAGAAACTAAGCCATCGTCTGTGAGTGAAAAGAAGTGAGGAGCTATTGAGGGTTGAGATGAAATAATCATCTGGGAGAGTAAAAGAATGTTTGTAAACGTAGTAGAATTACTGAGCAGTCATAAGGGACATTTTAAATGACATGGTGACAAATTTAAAGTGAGATAGTGACCAGAGATGTGTGTGTGTGTGTGTGTGTCTATGTGTGCCTGCACACATGCACTCTCATGTACATATTTGTGTGTTTCCAGTCACACTCTGCTGTTCAGATGCAGTCATTGAGAAAGTGATAATTTGGATTTATTCAGGGTTTGCATTTTGTTGTAGGAAGTTCAATTCAGGGACAGAATGGCAAGGACCTTGGAAGTTTGGGTAGTAGAGCAAAAGTGACCTTGGGCCTTAAAATCTGAGTAAGGATCAAAGTGAGAATATGTAAGGAAGCAAGAGATGGATAAATCAATGAACTGGAGGTTCAAAAACATTTGAGGAATTGTTGGGGTGGGAACAGTAGATTGATTAGATAGAAAGACAGGAAGTAGTGGTCAAAGAGGGGAGAACTTGAAATGGAATATACAATCACTAACATCCTGTCATTATAGATTAATTTGAAATTACCAGAATTTTAGATAAATGAAATAATACAGTATGTACTCTTACCTGGCTTCTCTCACACAGCCATAATTATTTTCAGATTCATTCATGTTTTTGAGTGTATAAGTAGTTCACAATTTTTTTTTTACACATTCACATGTTGATAGTTACTGGGCAGCTTCCAGTTTCCAGCTAGTACATATAAATCTGTTAAGAACATTCCTATCAAGTCTGTATGAACATATGCTCTCATTTGTCTTTGGTAAATTCCTAGGAGTAGATAGGCTGAACTATATGGTAGGCATTTGTTTAGCTTTTTAAGAATTTGCAAAATTGTTTTCCAGCATCCATCTGTTTCCTTCTGTTTTCCAAAAGTCTTTCCCTAATGAACAAAAGAGAGGTTATGTCTGGAACATTTGTAACTATCTGTCTCTAAATATCTTAGGAGGTTACAGATTTTATAAAACCATACTTATTTTAGTTTAAGGTAACTATGAAAGCAAAATATATGACCCATATCACTTAATTTTTTAATTTTAAATTTTTTAAATGAAAGATCAATACAACTGACAAACCTCTACAAAAACTGACAAAGAAAAGAAGACACAACTAGAAATATCAGAAATGAAACAGAGAATATCACTAAGGACATAAAAGATATCAAAAGAATAATAAATACTATAAGTAACATGAAACACAATATTTTTATTGAATTACAGTTGACATGCAATGTTACATTAGTTTCAGGTGTACAGCATAGTGATTGGACAAGCATATGTATTATACTATGTTCACCATCAATGTAGTGACCATCAGTTACCATGCAACACTAGTACGATACCAATGACTATATTCTCTGTGCTGTACCTTTTATTCCCCTGACTTTATTTCATAAGTGGAAGTCTATACTTCCAGTTTCCCTTCACCTACTTTGTTTATCTCTCCATCCTCCTCCCCTCTGGCAACAATCAATCTGTTCTCTGTATTTATGAATAAGTTTCTACTTTTTGTTTGTTTATTCATTTGTTTTGGTTTTAGATTCTGGATATATGTGAATCATATTGTATTTGTCTTTCTCTATCTGACTTACTTCACTTAGCACAATATGCTTAGTCCATCCATATGGTTGCAAACAGCAAGATCTCATCCTTTTTATGGTTTCCATTGTGTGTGTGTGTGTGTGTGTGTGTGTGTCTGTGTATACTCTCTCTCTCTCTCTATATATATATATATATATACACATATATACTATATGTATACATATATAGTATATATGTGTATATATATATACATATAGTATATATGTATATATATAGTATAGTATAGTGTATATATATATATAGTATAGTATACATATAGTATATATATAGTATAGTGTATATATAGTATATATATACTATATACTGTATATAGTGTATATATATTATATATACATATAGATATATATATGGTAGATATATATGGTTGTGTATATATAGTATACATATATGGTGTGTGTGTGTGTGTGAATATATATATATATATATCTTCTTTATGCATACACACACACACATATATGTATATATATATACACATTTTATTTATCCATTTATTTATTGGTAGGCACATGGGCTGCTTCCATATCTTGGCTATTGTAAATAATGTTGCAATGGCATAGAGGTGAATATATCTTTTCAAATTAGTGTTTTTGGCTTTTTTGGATAAATACCCATTTGGGGTACCATTGGATCATATGGTATTTCTATATTTATTATTTTGAGGACTCTCCATACTGCTTTCCACAGTGGCTGTACCAACTTATATTCCCACTAAGAATGCACGAAGCTTCATTTCTCTCTAAATCCTCACCAGCACTTGTTTTTCCTGTCTGTTTAATTCTAGCCATTCTGACAGGTGATATCTCACTGTGGTTTTGATTTGCACTTTCCTGATGATTAGTGGTGTTCATCTTTTCATGTGTCTGTTGGCCATATGTATGTCTTCCAAGTTTATTCTTGTGGCTGCTGAGAAGAGGTGTTAGTCTTTCACTACAATAGGCTTCTCCATAGGGACACTCACAACATGGTTTCCTCCAGAGTGAGTGACCCAAGAGCAGAGAGAGCACGAGAGAACCAAAACAGAGCTTGTGCTTTTATAGCCATCACTTTTAGAAATGACATAACTTTTCCAACTGTTACTGTTCACATAGGTCAATGTGGGAGGTGACTACCCAAGGATGGGACTATCAAAGTGTGGGAATTTGGGGGGCCAATTTAATGGCCAATTGCTACACTATTCCAGTTGTTCTATATATGTGTTTGATCTGCAGACACATAGTTCTATGTGTACAATACTGTGATAACAAAATAAAGGATTGAGGTGTAATTAACTACTGGTATCCATGGTAGAGAGTGTACTTAGTGGGAAGCTTCACCATTACATGCATGCTGTGTCAATAGTCACAAAAGGTGTGATGGGATTAATGTAAATCCATCTTATCCTAGTAGAAGTCCTAGAATGTATCTTCTAATGGTGAATTAACTGTGCTCTGTATATGAGGCAAATTTAAACCTAAGCACATATTTTTAATGTATTTGGGAGGCCAGATAATGTAAACATAAGTTATTAACCAGTAAAAATCCATTCTAGTTTCATGTGTGTATACTTGCAGTATAACATCAGGCAAATCACTTAACCTCTCTGAGCTGATTATATCAACCAAAAAATGAGAATATTGTATTAAGTGATTTCTAAAAAGATGCTACTTGTAAAAATGTGTATTTGATGACATTCTAAATATAGGAAATTCCCAATAAGATTCATTTAGAGGATGGTTATCTTTATGATAGCATTTCTACAGTATGATCAATGCATCATAAATGGGCCCATTTATGTCTAACTGAATCAGGGCTAAAATAAAACATCTTTAATAGAACAAAGATATGGCAGTGTTTACTTATAACAAACTGCCATGTGTTGGGCCTTTGGATAAACAAGGCTGGTGTTAGAGGATACTAGATAAACACTGCAGATTCCTTCTGTAAGGGCAAGAGGGGAGTGCCCCTAAATTATAATTTTCATAGGTTATATATGTAAAGTGGTTGTGTCTATCCCCACAGTTCTATGCATATACATTTTTAAGACCTTAATTGAGGCATGCTATAAAAGTCACCTACTTTAAGTGTATAATATAATATTTTTTAGTGAAGTACAGAGTTGTGCACTCATCACCACCATCTAATTTTCATCATCCCAAAAAAGATCCTTTATATCCATTTGTAGTCAATTGTTCTTCTAACTCCCATTCCCAAGCAACAGCTAAATCTACTTTTTGTCTCTATAAATTTGCCTTTTCTGGATTTCATACAAACGAAATCATACAATATGGAGTCTTTCGTATCTGGTCCTTTCATACAGCAAAAGTGTTTGAGATGCACCCAATTTGTAGCAGATATCAGCAGTTTGTTCTTTTACTTTTCAACAATATTCCTTTGTATAAACATACCACATTTTCTTTATGTCTTCACCCATTGATGGATGTTTGGGTTCCTTCCCATTTGGAGCTCTTATGAATAATGCTGCTATGAATATTTTGTGTTAAAGCTTTGTGTACATATGGTTCACTCCTCTTGGGTGTATACCTAGTAGTGGGATCAGTGGGTCATATGGGTTAAACTCTATAATTAATTTTTCAAAACACTGCCAAACTATTTTCCACATGGCCACACCACTTTACATTCCCCTCAACAATATATGCAGGCTTACATTTCTCCGCAGCCTCACCAACTCCTGTTATTTGTCTTTTGGGTTATATCAATATGCATTGATGGGCTGTAAGCAAAACTTAAACTGGAGAGTCTCTTCCTGTCAGGGAGACCCCAATCCAGAAGGTCTTATGCCTAACTAACCATGAAATTTTGGGTCAGTGGCCAATGAAACAATTGTTTTCTAGATTAAATTCTTCCTGATTGTACTAAGAAGCAATCCCTACGTAGATGCATATATGGCTGTATGTTATTCTTTTCCCCAAAAAAAGTTTATAAAAAATTCACTTTCCAATATCAAATAGTTGGTTTTATCGCACAAACTCACTTTGTAGGTAATAATTAGACCTCAGAAATAAAAATAATTCATTGTAGAAAATGGTCAAAAATTTTTAAATTAATCTAATATTTTACTACTTAAAAAGTAAGTGTAGACAAGTAAAATTCATGTATTTTATTTAGGGAAAAAATCTGTATTATTTTCTTTTATAGTTGGTTTAAAGGATGTCTAAGGCTTTGTACAAATGTAAATATAAAAATAAAACACAATGTGCACTGTAATTTTTAGAAGCTATATTTTTTTCTCCAAGCATAGTAATTTTACTCAGCAAATTTTACTCAGTAAAAAATATGCTGAATGAATCTGTCCTAAGAATAAATATCTATTTAGGGGACTAAAACAATACAAAATAATGACTTAGTGTTAAAATAACATTTTGTCAATTTTATTAAAAGCATATTCCATTTCTGAACATAGTTAATTAAGTTTCCTTAAAGAAAAAAGAAGCCTACTTTATGGTATTATTTCATCAGAGTAAGTTGGCTCATTGAGACTATCACTGATAAAGACATGTACAAAAGTTAGCACCACCTGTCTATAAACGCAGATAGTCACAGCCATTCCAATATATATAATCTCCCTTTACTTATACACACATATATTTACAGCTAATAAATAACATTTAAAGCCAAAGCATTGTTAATATACATATACAGTGAAGTCTGCAAAAGTCAGAGTTCCTAGGCCCATACACTGATTTGATCCATATTTTCTCAAGTTTATGTATCCTTGTTCAAAACCCAAATCCAGGAAATTAATGAATTAGCAATAAAGGGGGATGACAACAACAAATCTCCAAGATTTTATTTTTAGAGAAAATTCATTCCAAGTTGGCTGACATTAATCACAGTGTTTGTATTACTTTATATAGGCATAACCATATTTCTCAAAAGAAAGGCTGAAGTTTTGGCATTTCTGGAATAATTTCTACTCCAATATATCCCAATACTATATCTCTTGATTTTTTACTTTCCAAGCTATGCTGAATAATAAACACATATGCAGGGCTTCATATGTGAATATATGTTAAGATATCCACACACGTTTACAGTTTGGATTCCCAGCAAGAGCCTTTGAGATATTTTACTTCTTTATCAATTTATATTAATATAGAGAAAATCATTCTGAAAGTATGATATCTAATTTATAAATAACTGTTCACTCACTATTGACTAGTTGTTAAAAACAATAACTCTCATGGCATTTCATGTAACTATGGCAATTGAGGATTCTTTTAATTGCCCACAATGGTTTTAACCACTGTTTATGGAAATATACTTTTTCATCTCCTAACTTAGTAAAAACGGTCCTTGTCTAAAACTTGTATGATTCAAAATTTGATCTTGAACACATATTTTCTTATCAAAACCAGGGAAGAAAGAGACATCCTCAAAGTATGACTAAAGCATGACTGAGATAAACCTAAAATTGAATAGGGCTTATAAGATATTAAATGACCTCAAACTGATGAAAACAATTTCAGAAATCTGATAATGAAATTGTGGTATCATTTTCTTTCCCCATGTTTAAAATTATGTGTGAGCTGGCAATAGCAGGCTCATAGAAGATGCTGTTAAAATACAATCTTGAGACAAAGGAGGGGGAGAGATTAAACTATAAAGCCTATTAAGACTGAATTGATCTAAATTTTATATTTCTTTTAATTAGTAACTTAGAAATGATGCAACCAACTGCAGGGATGTTTTAAAGTTTCAGTGATTTATCATCTTCTATTCCTCTCTCCAAGTCACTAGTCCCTGGTTAAATCCTGGAAAACACAGAAACCAAAAAAAACAAAAACAAAAACAAAAACAAAAACAAAAAACATATTTTGCACTAATGGGGGCAATTCATGCCACCAAAAAAAATCATTTTCTATATTCAGACTTGGAGAAAACTTTCAGAAGGTATCAGTCCAGAAAATGCAGAATTTCAAATAAAATATGAAATTCTACTCAACTTTAGGCTATTGACTAAACTTACTATATAAAGAAGGTTTATTATTTTACCATGGGCCCAAATGGCTCTCAATTCTTTCTCAAAGGACAAAACAGTGATTTTCAAATCTGCTATCTTTTGATGTTGGAGGATGTGCTATTTGGCCACTATACACTTCAAATTGAGTTAGTCACTTTTTTTTTTTGTATTTGAGATTATATCCTAAAATAACAAAGCAGAGCTGGGATTAATATTCAGGAAACTTGTCTTTGAAACATCCAAAGCACTGGGCATCTGTTGTAAAAGTTACTCCATTCTTCATGGAATTCGTGTTCTGTTCTTCCTTCTGTACATTTGCCCAGTTTCTGAGAAAAAGCAGAAGAGGAGGAGCAATTTATTACCTCTTTAGTGTTCTACAATCATCCCTCCTCCCACCTTCATGATATAAAAGCATTCAACTGGAAGATCAGAACAAAGGTTGTGAATATATACCCAGGAAAGATGTGGATGATGGATCACATGTGGATAATGGCAGGCTTGTAGGAATGAAAGACACTCTAATACCTACTTAGCTATATCCCAATAAGGACTATCATTTTCAGAGGACTGAACCAAATGATTTCAAACAAGATATGATTTAAGATTTCTTAATTCTAAAACTTGCCAAATGAAATGGCTGATTATTTTCTTTTCTTGAGGAATGAGACTTCTGAAGAGTTTTATCAGAAGAAAAGAGACAGAGAACTTTTGATTAGTCACAGAAGAGAAAAACTGCAGAATGTTACAAGCCTTGTTCATAATTACTTCCGCATAAAGTTCAGATCTATAAAAACAGCTGCCTAAATATCTGTGGTCTCAGTAATCTTATTATCAGATAAGGAATGTACCCTTAGATTTTGTCAGATATATTATTGTGACTTATATAAATAGTATGACCAGAAATACTTTTAAAACAGCTGGAGATATTTCCTAATCTTTCAGGTTTTGCTTTTACATTCACACAGAGATTTAAAGTTGTATTTGATTTGGGGAGAACATATAAGTATATATGCATTTGTGTATGTTTGTATGTGACATAAATGCATGTTTAAAGCTTCATATAGGATTCCTTTTCTAAAAGTTAAAGTAAATGTGAAATTGTCTCAGATTTTTGATGAGGGAAAACAAAGCAATGAGCCTCTGAGTAGAACAGTCTCCACTTAGGTAAATATTCAGTTATTCTGCCTGGCTGAATACCATTAACTAACTACTCTATTTCAAATTTATCTTGAGTGCTCTTACGTTAATGGTTTTCATAAAGTGGCTTCATCTTATCGTTCAAAGTATGTCATAATTCTAGTTTTGTAAAAAATAAAAAAAATATATAAATATTATATATACATAGAGAAGGTCTAAAACAATATACATTTAATGTTAATTGGGAGTTGTCCCTGGAGGAGAGAGTCAGAGTGATTGTATTTTCTTTTTGCCTATTTTTTCCTAATCTATATATAATCCATAATTACCCATGGATAAATTACATCATAAAATAGAAATTTACAATAATAGAGATATTCCCTATAGGGTTTTTAATATGATTTTCTGATTAGGAAATTCTTATTCTGTACTTTTGTCTATAAATGTAACTGAGAGAAGACAAACCAGAAGTGAGTGTTTTTCCTACATCAGGATTATGTTGTGCCTAGCCTTTCCCCTCTTTTCTTGTGCCACTGGTTTGTATGACATGATCAAAGTTTTCCTCCCCTTTTACTTTAACCCATTAGTACTCAGAATCTGGCAGGAGAATGAGCAGAGAAATTAAAGTAGGATAATGTGAGAATTCAGGAGGGGCTGGGAAAGGCCACATGTGAATCTCCACTTAATATTACACTCTAGAAAGATTTGGCTGACAACTGTCATGTGGATTAGTCTTAAAGATCATGTAGGTAAGGGCCAGGGGATTGTTTTGAGATAGAAAAGAGAACCGTCTCCTGAATTCTAACTCCATTAGCTCCCCATCTTTGGTGATTTTGAGATGGGTACTTGATGGCTGCCCTTTTGGCTCTCTGTCCTATAGTCTGCTGCCACTTGGAGCATCAAGAAGGACTATGTGAGGGCACCTGGGTGGCTAGTTGACTAAGCATCTGATTCTTGATTTCGGCTCAGGTCATGATCTCAGGGTTTGTGAGTTCAAGCCCCACATGGGGCTCCATGCTAACAGCATATGGAGCTCTGAGTTGTCAGCGCAGACATTCTCTCCCTCTGTCTCTGACCCTCCCCCACTTTTTCTTGCATGTGCGTGCATGCGCATACTCTCTCTCTCTCTCTCTCTCTCTCTCTCTCTCTCTCAAAATAAAAATAAATAAACTTAAAAAAAAGAAGGACTATGTATTGCAGCTGATGTTTTGCTCCCCTGGGTACATCTGGGGAGGGGCTACACCCTCAGCCATGATTATAACTATTGTGTCATATGCTCTGCATACAGGATCCATAAAGTTAGCAGAGATACAATACAGAAAATGCAGCAGTGAAGATTTTGTGGCAGCCCAAGAAGTAAAATAAAAGAACAGAAAGAGGAAGAAAAAAGAGGAAGTATTGAGAAAAGTAAATGGGTAAGTCTGATGTGTAAATATGGAAGGGCTAAGAAAGACCACCTGAAGATTCTAACAAGAATCAGTGCAAGTCTTTAGTCATAAGATGAAGAGCAATGTATGAAGCAGTGTCCCTCAGAGGGCAAGCTCAGGATATCCAGAGAGCTTTAGTCCATAATGCTCACCAGCCAGACTTTTTATTCAGGGACTTGTCATGGCATTTCACAAATACCACAGATGCCTTTCCTTTCTGCAGATGAGATACTTTCTCCCTGGAACAGAAGATTACCCTGTAGAATAAAATGGATGTAAACATATAAGGAAAAATAGAAACAACTGTTCAAAAATATATGGTTTGGTCAAGGATCTTTAAATCCTACATGATCAGTCTGATTAATTGTTTTGATATTTCTAATAGTTCGCTGTTTAAAGTTAGGTCATTCTGGTCAGCAATACATCTGAATCATAGGGTTATTTGAGGGCCTAATCACAGTTTAGCAATAAAGGTAGTCAATCTGGACAGCTTGGAGCAACCTTAAAATCACAAGGCTTTCACCATGAGATAATACAAGATCCACTTTACCACTTCTTTGTATCTACATTAAGGAATTCACAAACCATCCTTCAACTGGCCCTGTTAGAGAAACAAATGCTCTGCAGAGCCTCTCCATCCACAACCTCCTTTTTGTTTGTTTTGTTTTGTTTGTTATAAAAGAAAATGACCAGAGGGAAATAATTTATCATTCCTAATTTAAAAAGTCATTTTTATATGAAATTTATTGTCAAATTGGTTACCATACAACACCCAGTGCTCATCCCAACAGGTGCCCTACTCAATGCCCATCACCCACTTTCCCCTCTTCCCCACCCACCCCCCATCAACCCTCAGTTATTCTCAGTTTTTAAGAGTCTCTTATGCTTTGGCTCCCTCCCTCGCTAACTTTTTTTTTTTCTTCCCCTCCCTATGGTTTCTGTTAAGTTTCTCAGGATCCACGTAAGAGTGAAAACATATGGTATCTGTCTTTCTCTGTATGACTTATCTCACTAAGAGTCATTTTTATTACCAATAATGGAACACTATAGTTTGCAAAAATCCCTATAAATTTAGTGTACAAGTTTTAAAATCTCTGGGGCTCTCTATTCAATTTCTTTATAGATATATGTGAGGTGGGGTTGGGGAGATGGATGAAGATACCTTGGAATCTCATTCTTGAAGATGTTGGTTTTAATCTTTGAATGTCAAAGTGACATCTCTGAGGTTCTTTCCACAACTGTTTTGTACTTGCAAGAAACAGTGCTAAAATAGGGGCATTTGTACCCCCAATGTTTATAGCAGCACTCTCAATAATAGCTAGATTATGGAAAGAGCCTTAAATGTCCATCAACTGATGAATGGATAAAGAAATTGTGGTTTATATACACAATGGAGTACTATGTGGGAATGAGAAAGAATGAAATATGGCCCTTTGTAGCAACGTGGATGGAACTGGAGAGTGTGATGCTAAGTGAAATAAGCCATACAGAGAAAGACAGATACCAGATGGTTTCACTCTTATGTGGATCCTGAGAAACTTAACAGAAACCCATGGGGGAGGGGAAGAAAAAAAAAGAGGTTAGAGTGGGAGAGAGCCAAAGCATAAGAGACTGTTAAAAACTGAGAACAAACTGAGGGTTGATGGGGGGTGGGAGGGAGGGAGGGTGGGTGATGGGTATTGAGGAGGGCACCTTTTGGGATGAGCACTGGGTGTTGTATGGAAACCAATTTGACAATAAATTTCATATATTGAAAAAAAGAAACAGTGCTAAAATAGAAGCTGAGATCCTCATCTCAGCTCTCGGTCAATAATCGGGACCAGTTCAGGGCTTATGTTTTCTTTCATGAAATTCAGAAATACTATTACTTCCCTAGTAATGATAATAAAAGAACACTCCTCCCCCAAATTATAGGTGTAATTATCTAGATGATATAGTTTTAAAGACAAAGCTTACTAAAGTTCCACCTGAACGTTGAAGGCTCCAAGAGTACCCTCCCAAGGTAATGACAGGGTAAGCCTAACGTGAATGGAAAGAAATTGATTTAATTACTTTTTTTGAGTCTCTCCTGCTTTTACTCTGATCTTCTCAATAGTAAACCCAGGGCTGCTCCACCAGTCTGACCAGCTGAAGTATGAATCGCTCCTCCATTTGAGTTTCAACATTAGCAGTTCCCCAATATCCACTTCCGTGTAAATTAGAAAAGAGTATGTCTTATTCGCAGAAATTTCAGGCCTGAATAAAAAATCAGCATATTTGGTTAGTTCTGTGTTTTTTGTTTGTTTGTTTTTGTTTTTTGTTTTGTTTTGTTTTGTTTTGTTTTTTCATTTTTCTTCCTCCCAAGGCATAAATAGCTTTGTTGTTTGGGAGATATCTTAAAAATACAAAAAGTGTCCAAAAAAATATTCCAGATGAAGATCAATGGCATTTAGTGACTTTTAAAAGACATCTACACCCTTTTAATCTATTCTAACTTTTACCCTAAAAGTGTGAACTATTTAATACAATTCTTAAGAAAAAATCCATAAATGAATCATTCAGAGACATTACATTCATTTTCATATATCCTCTTTCAATCTGTACTGCTATGTGAACATTTTTACTTTGTTACAATCATAGCATACATATAATTCTCTATTCTTTCTTTGTTTACTTCATATTTTACCTTCCATTTTTCACCATGTTTTACCTGTTTTTCTATAATTATAGGTTTTAGAAACTAGATAGATTTTAGTGACTTATTAAACCACAATTCATTTAACCATTGCCTCAATGTTGGGTACTTATTTATTTCTAATTTATGCTATTGTATGTACCATGTGAATATCTTTTGCCATAAAGCTTTTTTTTTAAATTTTTAATGTTTATTTTATTTTTGAGAGAGACAGAACATGAGTAGGGGAAGGGCAGACACACAGAATCTGAAGCAGGCTCCAGGCTCTGAGCTGTCAGCACAGAGCCCAACACAGGGCTCGAACTCACGAACCGCGAGATCATGACCTGAGCCGAAGGCAGACGCTTAACCGAATGAGCCACCCGGGCGTCTCCATAAAGCTTTTTTTTAAAAAAAAATTCTGTTGTGGGGCGCCTGGGTGGTTTAGTTGGTTAAGCATCTGACTTTTGATTTTGGCTCAGGTCATGATCTCACAGCCCTGTGTCAGGTTCTGTACTGGCAGTGCATAGCCTGCTTGAGATTCTCTCTCTCCTTCTCTCTCTGTCTCTCCCCTGCTCATGCACTTTCTCTCTCTCAAATTGCATAAATAAAACATTTTTTAAAAATTCTGTTGAATATCTCTTTTTCTACTCTTCTTCTGTTCTAGGGACCAAAGGCAGTTAGCAGTGCCATGATAAACCCACATGCTGGAGGTAACGCCAAGTGGTTACTCACAGGGTGAAAGGAATGTTCTCACTCTCAGCCACAGTGCCATACAGAGAAATCTCAAAGACCTGGTTGGTCTGTGTATCACTCTCAGTCCCAGAAAAATGTATCTTTACTTGGTAATGGAAGACTATAAGGAAAAAATCGGAACAAGTGCTAATCAGTTTTTATAGAAACATCACAGCCCCCAAATAAGCAGGCAATTCAGAACCACAGACTACCTCACTAGTGATTAAATAAGAAGTGCTCACACACAACCAACACTGTGGATTGGAAAGATTTCTTCATGTCTGCACAGTGTTTGTTACTCAAATTTTCAGACCTTGAATTCCACTCCTTTTTAGAAAAGTGTGATTTCAGTGCATAGGAAGAATCTAGGTATATCTGAATTGTCAAGCAGCCCTAGATTGTAGTCATCTTTGATTGGGTACAAGGGAAATCAAATCAAGAAACCAAACTACACATGATTCTTTCTTCATGAACTATACCCTTCCTTGGCCATCTTGTCCCTGAATATCTGTATAAAGCATATTTGGCATTTGTTAATGGAACACTGTGATTGTGTTTTTTCATGTTTTATGAGTATGTCTGACACTCTACCCTATGTGTAAATTCCTTCAGGTCAGAGGATCACGTTTATCCTCTTTATCCCCCCATCATCTAGCACAGAGTAGGTATTATAGCAGGCTCACAATAAAACTTATTAATTGAATCATCATTGAGGCTATAAAGACTGCCAGTTCTTAAAGTGTTTGGGAGAGCTTCTGGAAGCAAGTACTTGAACTTCTACATCATCTCTTCCCTGTTCTCTCTACTAAAACCCCTGTGTAGATGGAATGGAGGGAGGTTAAGGGGATAAGAAACACAGCAGGCTTAACACACAGCTACTAACGAGTAGAAGAGAAACTGTTTCTCTTCAGTGGAGCCCTTGCAGGACTCACCATAGACCAGAGCAGGAGAAGCTGATACTGCTGCAGTGACCCCAAGAACAGTGATGGAGCACTGCATGGCACTGAGCAGGATGCCTGGGGATGAGTAATACCCACCAGGTCTCCAAAAGATTCCACCCTCCTCTCTACCTCACACACACTTTTCTCATTCTGAAAAGTCAGGGAAACTAAGGGTTTCCTCGTTGCTTAAAAGGTTTCCTTGAACTATTGTTGCTCTAAACCTCTGGGCAACCAAATACACCTCTACAGAAGTTCTAACACACTTTACAAGTGGGTGCCTCTATCAGATACATTTTTACCTTGGAAAACTGTATTTCAGTATCATCCCTTCCCCTGGACTTCTCCCTGGACTCCACATAAGTTAGCTTTTCTGGATTAGTTCCTCTTGCTAGATTTACCTAATTATCTCCTTTCTTGTCTCCCCTCAATCTGTATAAATCTTGCTCTAAATAAGCTGCCAAGTTTGAAATTCACTTGGGAACAAATTAATGACAAAATGGAAATATCTTACAGGTTTGGTATATTCTCTCTCCCAGGAATAGTTGAATTTTAAAATACAGATAGCTCTTGCCTAAAGCAAACTTTAGGAGTTGGCAAACCTTTTCGGTGAGGGGCCAGATGGTAAATAATTTAGGCTTTGTGGGCCATACAGTTTCTGTCCCAATTACTTAATGTGGTAGCACAAAAGCACCCTTAGTCAATTAAAAACAAAAAATGAATGTGTGTAGTTGTGTTCTAATAAAACTTTATTTACAAAAGCAGGTAAGGGGCTAGATTTGGCCTCCTGGGCCTTGGTTTGCTGGCCCTAGATAGATAGATGGTTTCAAATGAGCTCTGAGCCTGGTTCTAATGGGCTAGCCCATGCTAATGGTCACAATTACAGAGAAGGGTGGCAAGCAAGACTATTACAGAGGTTAATGCAGGTTGTACCCTGGGCCTTACTGGCAATGTGAATTGAGAGCTTCAGTAAAATGGACCAGTACAACTCCCTCTCTAGCAACAGAAATACAGTGAGGGTTCAGGGTTTAATAAAATCATTGCACTACTTCTGTTGTAATGGACAGACTCGGTACATGTGATGCAATGAGTGTGATAAAAAAATATGATCAAACTGATTTTCCTCATTTACAACATTCTCCAGCCTACCTTTGTAAGGCATCTGAGACCGAGTCTTCAGGTACATTTTGCTGCTTCTTTTGGCTCTGACCTTATTGATCTCATAACCCAAATTGTTGCAACGGTTTTTTCTACAACTCAGACAAAGCCCTTTCTCAAAGGCTTCCTTTGAATTGCACCGGTAGGCCTTACTCGGGTTTTCTTCATTCAACAGAGAATCAATAAAGAGATGAATGGAGCGCTCATGGGAACACTTCACTAGCTGGTCCACATCTGGAGAACAAGAGACAAAAAGAAAATTTAACTCCATGAAAGTCCACAATGAGTGTTTCATCTCACATGTCTAAACTAGTTAAATGTGGTGTCAGAATAAAATTACCTAAGAATCTAGTCCTATGACTCCTTGATGTAAGTCCTATTTAAGGAGGTACCCTTGATGGGAGTTTCTTACCTATCTCTAAGAGTGTTAAAATTGCAAATTTGCAGAGAACTTTTGACTTTTCTGCTGTCTTATATTTGTATGTTTATGAGGATCTAAGTAAGAGACATTCAAGGCAGAAGTTGACTTCCCCCAGTTTGTCACTTCCTTCTCTTATATTGAAAACATAAAATACTTCTACATGGACCTAGAAACAATATCACAAAAAGCAAAATTATTAAATGAATAGTATTTTAACGTAGATACTATGTATAATTGGAGGTTGTGTCACTACTGATTTTTGCATTAAATGAATCACAGAAATAATCAGTAATGTAATAAAAGTGTATCTATTACCATAAGCTTCTATAACAATTAAAAATAGTAGCATTATGCTGTAAGTCCTATAACATGTGCACAAAAGACCTATAGTCAATATCTACAGGTAAGTTTAATTGCCCACAAAGGATGCAAAGATCCCTTAAAACAAATTATAAATTTAACACAAACATGATTATTGAAGTAAATATTAAGACAATATTAAATTATATTTTCTTCTTTAAATTTTGGAATATTTATTTTTAGAGAATGGAGATTTGTTTCTTATTTTTACTTTCTCTCTAAAAGGCTAACAAAATTAATTTGGACTAATTAACATGCCCTTTATTTTCAATCAATTAAAAATAAATCTTATGGTTTCACAACTATATTCAGAATATAACAACATGTGCCAGAAGTCATTTTATGCTGCTATTATCCAAGGCAATGGAGTTTTCTTGTATAGATCTCACCTTTCTTTTCTTTGATCTCTGGAAGCTTAGTACTCACTCACTCAGTATTGTAGTCTATAATATAATACATAAAAGAAAAAAATGTTTGTCTATCTGATCAAAGGAAGTACTAAGGTATAAAGGTGATTATGCTGAATATGATAGCTTCTTCAGAAATTATCTTGGCTAAATGTGTATACTTTAATATACACATTTGCATACACATTGCATACTTGTGGGGAATGGGTAGAAGACTGGGTCAATAAGAATTAAGAACAACACTTATGTTTAATTAACTTCTAAATCATATTTACCTCCAAGGCCTCTCTCTGCAATCACACGGATAGCTTCCCCAATGTTACATCCTGGTTGAAAAGTGCCTCCATTAGGATAAATGTCAACATGTCCTACTGGTTTCTGGATTCCAATACTTCGGCCAGGTGACCCTCTGGTGAATGTGTGTAAGACATCTACAAAATCTGCATCATCAGGAGAAAGGCGACTTGGAGCTTCTGCATATTCAAAGTTAGGTCCAGCTGGATCTAGTCCTTAATGAGGGGGGAAAAAAAAGACCTCACATATTTTTTAATTCCCATTAATTTTAGTCTCCATTAGCATTAGACAATGCTAATGTCACCTTGGCATTCAATTGTTTATCATTTGAATGTAACTGGCAGCCACATAGATTTTTATTAGCTCCTTATCCTAGTGATTGGATCATTAAGTTACTGAGAGTCATAGAAGTAGGCTTAGCTCTTTCTGAAAGGAATTTGAGTCTCTGAAACTTGCTATTAAATAGCAATTTCATTCAGAATAGCTAGATCTCCTTTTGTAAATTATTTTTGAACCTGTTGAGAAGGACTTCAAAGAGTGGTGAGTTCATTCTTTTTCTTTATGCATGCCAAATCATCTACTACCTTTGCCCTGGTTGACTGCCTTCTTTTTTCCAAACAGGCTCTGGTGTTGGTCCTTTTTCATTTATCCCAGTACTGATGTGAAATGTGACATACATACCACCAAAGCACAGAGCCCAAGAGGATGGAAATGAGCTTCCCAGAGACCACTGGGCTTTTTGTGCTTAACTCTGCTCTATCTTTCTTCTGACAGTAGGTGGTATGTCTAGGACAGCTAGTGCCCATATTCTCTCCTTCTCCAGAAAAAAAGTGCTCCCATAATATAATCAAATGGCTTGGCAAGCAGAGAGGAACACCACACACATATAGATATATTTTACAAACATTTTTATTCTATTTCCAAATGACAGGCATCTCGACTCTTCTGTGATAGACTACTGGCACTGTTTTCTTACCAGTAATTCTATTGACCTTCTTATTGGTCAGACTTCCTGCAATGCCAGCAGCATGAGCTCCAAGGCTGTATCCCAAGAGATGGACATTGTCCAGAGGATAGTGAAATTCCTCCTTTGAAAGAGAAAAAGAAAAAAGGGGTTCTTACAGTTCTGTACAAAAGATCAAAGCTAAATGAAAAATATTGTTTTGGAAATGCAGGCTATACTGAAAATTAATTCTACTTATTTAAATTTTGTGGTATAGATCAAAGAAACACTTTAGAGTTGAGATTTTCTCTTTCTTTAACAACATATTTAAGTTACAAACTTTTTCCATACATCTGATATTGAAATGTATGGAAATGTGAATTTTCATTTATCTGAAAATATATGTATGCATGTACATGTGTATGTATAGCTGTATATTTATATGTAGATATATGTATATGTGTGTGTATCTATATGTAGATAAACACATACATTAAATATATATTTAACTTTAAGCCAGTATTCCCTACTCTAAATACCCTACATCACTTTATTCTTTAAGTTAGCCAGGAAATGTCTTAAAACCAGAAAATATTATAGCAGGAATGGATCGCAGACACATATAGTCCATCCTCTTTATTCAATAGATAATAAGCCTGAGGTCGAGGCAGGTGATCTGATTTTCCCAGGTTCACTTTCCTGATAAGCAAAAGAGTCAAGAAAAGAGCTTTAATCTTTCTTTTTTTCTTTAGTTTTAGAGACAGGGAGTGTGCTCAAGTTGGGGAGAGGGGGAGAGAGAGAGAGAGGGAGAGAATCTCTAGCAGGCTCCACACTCAGGGCAAGAGCCCAATGTGGGGCTCAATCCCACAACCCTGGGCCCATGACCTGAGCTACAATCAAGAGTTGGACACTCAACCGACTGAACCACATAAGTACCCCAAGAACTTTTATCTTCTAACAGTCAGTCCAATAAACACAGCTTATTTTTTACCTCCACATATCTGGCTTAAATATTTTGGCCCTGTCAGAGTATTAGCCTCCTTTCAACCAATGCCAAGACACATTTCAAAGATAATTTTCAGAGGATGACCTCAGGAAAAAAGTGAATAAAAGTGGCAGCTAAGCCAGAAGTCCTGACCCTTAGCCATCTCATATCTACAGACTTTTCTTGCCAGTTTCTTCCTGGCTCAAATCCATCACTCCCCTAACCCTCAACAAAAATCTGGATCTTTAATCTACACTAAGCAATAGGTATTATTAATACTTTCATGAAAGAGATTGGTATTCTAATGGGTCAAAGCCAACATAACATTTCCATGTGCCAGTCAACTGGTAAGGAAGGATTTGGCTGAACCTGACATCTTCCCTTTGCCCTGAAATAACAAGCTTTTGTCTGTTTTGCCCAATCACTTATTGGTCTCACCAGATCTATTCACTATGAGAATATCGATAGGGAAGGGCAGGACTATGCTTTGGCTTTACAGTTTTATCATTCTTATCATAATACTGCTTTCTGGCTGAAAAATAACCATGCCTATTCTGAAGATTTGAATTGCCCCAGATGAAAAGGAACAAAGACCAGCCATTTGTCCCACTCTGGCCAAGAGATCTGTTTTGGGCATGTAAGGCTTCTTCCCCCAATCTTACCGCCATCCAGTTGATAAACTTGGCCACATCCTTTCCCACCAGCTTGGTGTATCCCGCAGACACCGGATAATGCTGCTGGGCCCGTGACAGCCAGTCCACCACAATGACATTGGAATCTGGTTCCCTCTTGTACAGGGCAGCCACAAGTTTTGGCACCCAACTCTCATACATTCCTGTCACCTGAAAAGGATGATGCAAGCTTTCTTAAAATACCCACATACAACTTGTTATAGATATGACAGCCTAATATACTTACGCTGAATGGAAAGAAAACAAACAAGTCTGAACGGTTGTCCACTAACTCAGGAAGAAAACTCAAACCATGCAAAACAGTGTTCAGAGACTTGTGACTCCACTTTATGAGGCAAATTTGAGTATGCCAAAGAAGGGTGTTGAGGTGAGGAATGGCAGACTACGGTTTACACCACCAATTTTTAAAAGCTTGGTTTATGAATTCTGTAAAACCAGTAATTTATATGAAAGATCAATCTGAATAAGCTAAAATTTTGCACTGGAGCTATAGACTATTTTATAATAAATTTAATTCAATTACTTTCAACTAGGCTAATAACTTATTCCCAACAAAATTAGTTTGGAGGATGTGAATGCACTCTTTTTTTCTTAAGAGTCATTTATTTACATACAACATTTGATGTGCTGATGAAAAAAAGTTTTAAGCATACTAATTCTAACAGAAGGTAAATTTATTTATCAATCTGTTTGTTAATACATAAGAAAATGATCAGTTTCAGTTCAGATTTTTTTTTTTACAATTCTCTCAAATTCTTAATTTTCAGAGTGGAAATTATTGAGGATTAATAGTCACATTTCTCAAATTAGATTGGCTCTGTTTGGAGATAAGGAGACTGCCAACTGTAATTCTTTACCTCTTGTTTAAGAAAGCCCCAAAATTCAAAGTCAAAAGAACTATAGAGTTCTCACATTAACTTTTTTTATGTAAAATTTTAATTTATGCTTTCAGAGAGGACATCAGACACTTCTGCAAAGATGCACACTTTCAAATAATCAAAACACATTTTTAAAAAAGCTAATTATAAAATTCTCCACCACCCTTCCATGAACCTGCATGTAGCAGTAACTTGATTCAAATCCCCAAATCTCCCCACCTCTACCATGACCTGATAGAAATCATATTGTAGCCATAGTAAAAGTTACTCAAATACGTACTCAACAAAGAAGGTTCTGAAATATACATTTAAGGCAGCTTTTGAAGGGAGATCTATAAAACCTATATTCTTCTTAGAATAATTCCAAAAACAAATATAGGAGTCTTGAATTCCCAAACCAGTGGGCTTCATTTGGAACTTTGATCTTATATGGTGGATTCTTTCAGATTTATGTTTCCATTTTGTTTACTTTATTCTCTAGACTAAAACTATCAAAACCTGAGTTCTTGTTTCACTCCTGACACTAACAACTGCACAGCTTTTCACCTCATTGCTGTGGTAGGAAAAAGCAAGCCTGAAACTCAGGAGATCTTGGTTCCAGTCCCAGCTCTTCCAATAATTACTTCTATGAATGTAGGCACTGTTTTAACCTTTTAGGACACCTACAAAACAAAGGAGTTGGATTCAGATGATCTTGAAGTTACCCACCACCTCATAAATGTCTTCTTGCAACCATTCTGACTTCCAGTCTACCTGCAGTGATATAATTAAAGCTATTGCCATTTCAAGCATAAAGAGAAAAAGAAAAAAAAGAAAAGAAAAAGAGGTACAAAGGTGACGTTGGCTCATTAGAAACTCATTTAATAAACCTTCTTTGAACATGTTTCGGTGAGGCTGCTTTAAGTCTAAGCATAGCCTGGGTCTTTGAGGAAACAGGCTAGAACACCGACCTAGCCTCAAATTCCTGTGAATTGGTCCTGTCTTCTCTTCTCCTCTCTTAGTGGTTGGGGGCTTGCCACACTTTTCAACTGCCTTTCAAGAGAGGATGATATCAGTTCTTCAGAATGAAACATTAACCACTCCTCCTTTCAGCTGCCATGAGGGCCTCCTACCACAATGAGAATTCTGTGCTTAGTGCACTGGTCTATGAAACCTAAGCAGGTGGCAAAGCTCCAGGACAGCTGTGTCTAAACAGCTTTCTGGGATGTGCCCTAAGCATACTACATGCTAAGCATTCTTTTGGATTTTCCGTGGCAAAACTAAAGAATTTCCCCATTTCCCTTAGTCTTATGACCTTGAGTTGCTGAACAGCTTACCTCAGATAAGGCAGAAAAATCTTGCTTGCTCTAAGCTCCTATTATAAGTTTTTCTGTACTATCAATGTTTCCAAGTTAAGCAATCTATCAAAGAGCAAAAAACCCAACTTATTTTTACAGTGACTGATACTTTTATTAACAGTCTAAAAATGAATCTACTCCTTTCTCTTTTTTTAATCATAGGAAGAACTTTATTTTTTGTATTATTTTATTTTATTTTATTTATTTTTTAATAAGAGATTTAGTGTCAAATTGGTTTCCATACAACACTCGGTGCTCATCCCAACAGATACTCCTTTCTTTTTTAATTCAACATAAAATACTGCTGTAAGTACCCCTGAACAAAGGGGTGTAAAAGAAACCTTCTTTAACTCTAAAAAGTTTTTCTAGGGTTTTTTTCTAAGGTTCCTTAAGTCAGCACAAGTTTTTAAATCTTTGACTCAGATTCACAGGTGAACTGAAGCCTTTCTATGGCTAGATTAGTTACTGAATAGACCAACCAGCTAGCTTTTTATGATGAAAGTCAGTCCCACAGCCAATGGCCTAGCCTCTGAGCTCAGGCACTCAAAATGTCAGGACACATGATATGAAGAATATGGTGGGTTTAGTGGGCAGAAGGACCCATAATAGAAATTGGCACTATATACTGATACTGGGTTAGTTATGTCATCTTTGCATGAGAAGGAACTATGCTTTTTAAAAATTCTTAAAGCATCAAGTTCTCTCAGGGGATAAGAATGTGAGGTCTGAGACATTCAATTTATTGTGCCATATAAAATGTTTATTAAGCTTATTATACTTTTTACAAAGGTATTAAAACTCTATATACAATCAAAACATCTCTAAAACTACCAACAATTACTTTTTCTTATTAAATCTCTTAAATATAAAAAGATCCATGTTAATAATTTGAATATATAATTTTATCATAAGATATGTAATTTATTATGTTAACTTAGTAAATAGATGTTTAAAAAATAAACATCCATCTAAATTCTGTTAGTAGTTGCCTTCATCTCCATAAAGTTATAGCAATTATCCTATATTGTTAATAAGAATGGTACTTAAGTTACACAGGAAAATAAGTCAAGACTAGAAGTCTATCAATCCTTCTCTAATTCATCTCATTAGGATATATTTAGTATCTTTACTATATTCACAAGCTCCAACATAATGGAAAGATAATTTCTCTTTAACTTCCCATTTTATATAACTCCTTTTTATATAAAAGATGAAATCTGCTAACTAGGGTTTTAAAATATTAAAAACCAACTGAAGTAGTTAAGTAAGAACTGAACCATGTAAAGTGACTGCCACATATTTAGAGAGTACTACTTTAGTCACATTCTTTATTTTGTTGTTGTTGTTTTCTTTTTTTAAGCTTTAATTTAATTTCCAGTTACTTAACATACAGTGTAATATTAGTTTCATGTGTAAAATTTAGTGATTCAACATTTCCATACAACATCTGGTGCTCATCACAAGTGCACTCCTTAATCCACATCACCTATTCACATTCTTTAAATGTAACCACAGTTTTCACCTTTTCTAATGATTTTGCGTGACACTTCCCTGGCTAGCCCTCTGTCATCTATAAAAAGTTCCCTAAAGTTTACAATTGGAGAATGTTGGAAGTAGAGGGACAACTAGTCTAACCTCTTTGTCTTACACATCAGTCAACTGAGGCCCAGAGATAAGAAGTAGCATCAGTCACTTCACAGAGCTGGAGAATGGCAAAGCCAGAGCCAGAATCAATACTTCCTCACTCCACTCTAACCCTCTCCTCCCTCTGACAGGTTGTTTCCCTTAGGAAAGCATGTGTTTTGGCAATGTGCTACATGAATCAGGATCATAGCAGGTGTGTACTGGTTTCCTAAACTGAAAATGTACATTCTGCTCTGTAGGTGAGCAAAGCCTTGTTTTCCCAACTCACAAGAATGGCTGATTCAAGGGCACCAACTATGGACTGTGGTAAAATGAAGGTAGGCACTATCTGGGGGGAAATACTCATGAACCTGTGATTTTAGGTTCCACAATCCCACCCTGAGCCAGAATTGCCTGTACTCAAGTTTAAAGTAAAGCCATAGGAGGGGCGCTTGGGTTGCTCAGGTCATAATCTCACTGTCCGTGGGTTTGACCCCCGCACCAGGCTCTGTGCTAACAGCCCAGAGCCTGGAGCCTGCTTTGGATTCTGTGTCTCCCTCTCCCTCTGCCCCTCCCTCACTCATGCTCTGTCTCTCAAAAAGTGAATAAACATTAAAATTTTTTTTTAAATAAAAATGAAGTAAGGCCATAGGAAAGCAAGCAGAAGTACAGGATATATGAAGACTCATCATGGGGTTCCCAACAACTCATCACGGGGTCAAGATGCTTGGGTTACCCCAATCTCTTTCCCAAAAAGACTGTCTTACCGTCCAGCCATGGATCACCACAAAGGTTTTGCTGGTGTGGTTGAAGTGGCAGTTAGCCACAGATTCTGTCACTCCAGGAATGAGGTGGCAAGTATCTTCAGCTATGTCTTCAGGGGTCCTTAGAGCAAATTTACTTTCAATATCTATAAAATCTCTTCCTCCTGTAATTCCTGAAAAGGAAAAATTGGATAGGTGGCTAATTGGAAGGTTGTTTGTTTTATTTGTTGTTATGGTATGTTTTAGGTTTATAAGCAACTACCACCAATGATATTTTTATTTCTATTTTTTTTAATAAATGTAGATTGAGAGAGAATGACTTGGGGTGCCTGGGTGGCTCAGTCGGTTAAGCAAGAGAATGACTAATTCTCCATTAGTAATAGAAGTTGACAGAGACCAGAATCCAGGTATCTTGGTTACAATTCAAAACTCATTCTCCTAAAGAACATTGGCTCATGGTTCTTGCATTGTAAAATTCCACTTATTTCATATATTATTTTTCACCCTCTTTCAATATTGGATTATATCAACATAAAGCTTTTCCCAAAATGTTGTATAATAGGCTTGAGAAAAGGTTGTTTCCTTTGCAATAGCATAACTTTAAAAAATAATAGCAGTAAGAAAATTTGGAAGCTTGAGGAAGTTTTTATATGAAGTTGTTCCCACCCCCATAGCAAGGTACCTCAATTAAAAATATTTTTGAAAAATCATTTAGTGGGTTGTTCAAAAATGCATATGTGTGAACTGGTTAATACTTTACCCAAATATTTTTTCTATTATTTCTTATGTCTTTACTGTCTTCTACACAAAGTCATAGCTTATAGCTTTGTCGTTACAAAACTACAGCAAAGCAGGTTTGGGAAAGAATCCACTTTGATTCTTCATAGTCAATCCCAAAGTGAATAAGGAGAGAAATAAACTTCAGCCTACCATTTGACTCTCTTGACAATAACTCTAAATTTTGATAAACCTTCATCTAATACCACAGTGAATGCTTGAAATAAATTTTGCTGCAAATAAAATCAAACTCTTATACAAAACAAACACAATCAAAGGGAAGTTATATTAGGGGAAATTATTTACTTTCTTGTCAAGACAAAAATTAAAAATTATTTACTATAAAATGGTAATAATTTGTAGATTTTAGATTCCTCTACTTAAAACTCAGATGATAAATAATTGGTACTTCTAATTTCTTAATCTAAATTTACTCTTTTCACAATTCAAATGCTGAAAATCTGTAATTTCAAATAACATTGCAAAAGCCAGGCCAAAATAAAAACAAGAATGATATGGTATAATGAATATACAGGTATTCATGTAGCTAGCTGAGTACTGGTCAACTTTTTCCTTTTTAATTATTTTCTAAAATTCCTAAAGCAATATTGTGGCTACTTACTAAGTCATTCATTATAGGTGACAAGTTGATCTCTCTCTCTCTCTCTTTCATCTCTAGCACCTGAACATTCTAAGATAATTTATTCAAATAAGAGAGTGTGGTAAACTATTGCTATTTAAGGCTTTTTTTATTTATAGATAGTAAAATTGCACTTGAAAACCACCCATCAAAAATACAGTTGGCCTTCCATCTTATTTGAAGATGCAGGTCTTCCTTTTCCTTCCTAACCAGGTAGTATTCTGATGGCCTTATTATTTGCCTGATAGTAGAAAAAAATGTAGATTTTTAAATTTTAAATACCCAAGAAGGTATTCTGCTCTAAATACCCAAGAAGGTTTTTTTTTAATTGTTAGGAAGCACTTTAGAAAATTTCAAACTAAATTAGTTTCACCTTGTCTCATCTCTCCACATCAAATAACTCATCCCTCCGCAATAATCTTATTTTAACATATTTGATTATCAATCTTTTCGAAGTAGAAATCATCCAAGTGACCTGGCAGACATATCCCACCCACCACCTATTTGTTAAACTGTTATTTAAGACTACTGCTTTACATAGCTCCAGAGGATGCCACTCACTTTGGTCTATTTTCCCCTAGAGTTATGCAACATGATGGCCCTAGAGTTGCTGGTGGTTTTGAAATAACTAAGGATATTCTCAGAAATTATTAAGGCTAGCTTTGTGAATTTCCATGAAAAAAAGTCTTTAAATTCATAGATTCTATACAGATTATCTGCATAGCCCATTGAGAGGTCCAATTTTCCACTACCAACATTTCCTGTTCAGTACATAACTTCTACATTTAAAAAAAAAAAGGAAATTCATACATTCTCAAACAAATTTGTATTTGGAGACTTTTATTTCACTTCTCAAGGAGATTAGTTTTTATTTTAAGTTACAGAAAGCATAATGAAGCATTTGACAGGAAGATTGCACCACTCTATATGCTATGTGCTCTTTTCAATTCTATGTCAGTTCTATACATGATCATAAATGGTATTAGTGTTTAGTCAGTTTTTCTTTCTCTTTGGCATTCTGACAGAAATTTTCACACTGCTGGTGTTTGTAAGAGTGTCTCAGCATCCTAAAGATGAATGTACTTTCCAAGCCTATCTTTTCACACAATTGATATGGGCCAGCTGTTACTTTTAGTTGTTCCAGTATACACTAGAATTGCTCTTGCCTGACAGATGAAGTGATTTGACTCCATTGTTACTAAGGGAATTACTGATTTCCATACATGAAAATGATATTAATGACTGCACTTATCTTTCTAAGGGGATAAAGATCTTTTTTATCAGATCCCCTTAGAAATTAAAGCTACCTTAGGGTAGTGGGAAGGGGGCTGCCTAAGGTATATTCCTTTATAAGTGCTTCCATCCTGAATTCAACTTATCATAGCAACGTAACCACTCTGACTTGTTCCCATCAGATGGCCTTATTCAACACTAAGGTAGGATTGGATACCAGGCAAGTTACAAGTTAATGTATTTCTTGACTATGTAATCTTTATTTCTAAATTCTTAAATAGCTAAGATTCTAAGTGTATAAACAAAGACAAGGTATTTACTTAACATGGATAATAACTCACAGAGATGAAATTAGATTGAGAGGTGAAAGCGCTTTAAAGGTAAATTTATGGAGGGTATGTTATTGTTCCTAGGAAAGAAGTAATATTGAGCATCCCAGAAAAGATATTCTTTTTTCTTTAATTTTATTTTTTTTAATTTACATCCAAATTAGCTTATACTGTAACAATGATTTCAGGAGTAGATTCCTTAATGTCCCTTACCCATTTAGCCCATCCCCCTTCCAACACCCCTCGAGTAACCCTCTGTTTGTTCTCCATATTTAAGAGTATCTATGTTTTGTCCCCCTACCCTGTTTTCATATTATTTTTACTTCCCTTTCCTTGCGTTCATCTGTTCTGTGTCTTAAAGCCCTCATATGAGTGAAGTCATATGATATTTGTCTTTCTCTGACTGACTAATTTCACTTAGCATAATCCGCTTTAGTTCCATCCACCAGCATTCTTCACAGAGCTAGAACAAACAATCCTAAAATTTGTATGGAACCAGAAAATACCCCAAATAGCCAAAGCAGTCTTGAAAGAGAAAGCCAAAGCAGGAGGCATCACAATCCCAGACTTCAAGCTGTAATACAAAAGTGTAATTATCAAGACAGTATGGTTCAGGCATAAAAAAAGATACTCAGATCAATAGAACAGAATAGAAACTCAAGAATTGGACCCACAAATGTATGGCCAATTAATCTTTGACAAAGCAGGAAAGAATACCCAATGGAATAAAGACAGTCTCTTCAGCAAGTGGTGCTGGGAAAACTGGACAGCGACATGCAGAAGAATGAACCTGGAGACCACTTTATTATACCATACACAAAAATAAACACAAAATGGATGAAAGACCTAAATGTAAGACAGAAAGCCTCAAATTCCTCAAGGATAAAGCAGGCAAAAACCTCTTTGATCTTGGCCACAGCAACTTCTAACTCAACGCGTCTCCAGAGGCAAGGGAAACAAAAACAAAAATAAACTACTGGGACCTCATCAAAATAAAAAGCTTCTGCACAGCGAAGGAAACAATCAGCACAACTAAAAGGCAACTGACGTAATGAGAGAAGATATTTACAAATGACATATCAGATAAAGGGTTAGTATCCAAAATATAAAGAACTTACCAAACTCAACACCCAAAACACAAAGAATCCAGTGAAGAAATGGGCAAAAGACATGAATAGACACTTCTCCAGAAAAGATATTCTAAAGGCAGTTCACAGTTACCAGATGGATAGGATAAG